>NW_010427475.1:86806-113626 GCF_000710305.1 Buceros rhinoceros silvestris | reverse complement strand
GTTTTTCCCGCGCCGCTTCGCTGTGGACAGAATTTTACTTTCGCCGGAGCAGCAGGGCAGAAGCCTCCTACTCTTATCTTGTTGTTGGCTGCCTGCCCAGAGCACTGATCTTGAACAGGACAGATTGCCAAGAACCCTGTTATCTGAGTCCTTTTCTTTTCCCTCAGTTTTTTTTCCCTTTGGTTTGTAACTATATGCGCATATATATATATTTATAGGGTATAGTTATGTGTGAATTTATTGTTTATTAAAAGTTTGTTTCAGTTTTTTCTGAATGTAGACCGAGGTGTGAATTTCTTCCTTCCTCTTTAAATTCCCTCTGTCTATAACAAGACAGAAGGATTTGTTAAGGTAATTCGAGGAGTGGGTACCTCGGTCCCTCGACTCTTAACACTTTTGAAAATGTTCACCTTGCCTTTTTTGGTCTTTTTTTGAAGCGTTTAATAATGTACATAACTTTTCTCTGAACTTGTTCACTTAAAATGAAGGATTTTGCTCCACATACAAAGCAAAAAATGCTTTGTAGGTCTGTGGTCATAGAGGAATATTATTCTTGTCGTGTATGGAAATGGTAAGAATTTAACTTAAGAGTTTATAATTTTAGAGTGGTATATAATGTATGTAATGTATGAGATTATCATCTGGCATAACTTTTGTTAAGGCCAGACAGATCACTTCATCAGAAAACTTGGCCTGTTGCACTCCATTATATAATTAGTAATTCAGATTATTTTGATGGTTCATTTTGGCAAATATCCCGACCCTTACTAGTGTATAGACTCTTTTAAAACTGAGATCTTGGAAAGAGACACTCAAAGTATTTGTATTTTCTGGCCAAAATCCGGAGCAACATAAAGCATACATGTGTTCTGTAGGACTGAACAGTCTTCTGCTGCAACACTGCTTGGGGGAGCACCAAGAAGTGCCTGGGAGTGTCAGATACTTGGCATTTTGAATCCGTTTGGCTTTCATAGGAGTTGCAGTACAGCTTGTGTCAGTAACAACCCTGTGCTGACTGTTGTTAATGAAACTTGGTTTGCTCCTGTTACAATGTCCATCCATCAGCTTCAGGAGCTTTTCCTATCCAGACATACGGATTGATCGTTTGCCCATACCTCATACCTTCTGTTTTAGGCTTTTTCTTGGTATTAAGATAGGTTTCATCCTTTGTCCAGATGCAGTCTGCTCATCTTCCGACAAAAACTCAGAAAACATTAGCATCAGAATTGAGGGAGTAATTCAACTAAATACAGTATGTAAGATATCATGTTGAATGTGTTTTCAAAAACAAACATAGTTTAGAATTGTGGGTGATAGGTGTTTAAGTATGGGCCTTCCTGGCAATCCTTGTCTTTGGTGACCTGTAATTTGTTTCTCTGTCTTGGGTACTTCATTCTTTTCCATAGCCTAATTCATGTCCTCAGATAAGAAAATACAGAAGAGGTTATGAGAGAAAGTGGTGTAAGTGGTTGTATTGCCTCAATGAAAAGGTAGTGCTTTTCTCGTGCAGGAAGGGCTGAAAGAAGAATATGCTGTTCTGAAGAATTTGTATCTCAATTATATATGAATTTTGTGAAAAGGTACAAGATAAGTGTCTATCACAAGGTCCTTTACAATCAAGAAAAGTTCCCTAAATTAGTAAGAGGCCATATTATTTGTCTCAGAATGGGTGTGTGTGAATGTGTCTATTTTTTTCATAAGCCAGTCTTTCTATGTCTCAAAGAAACCTGTCTTGTTTTTTACGCTAGAGCAGTAGTTGCGGGCTTGAAGGAATTGTCACTGAGGTTAAGCATCCAAATACCAGATAATATAATTACAGCCCTGTTCTGTTACATTTTGATTTAATTGTCTAAAATGATGTTTTGTCACCCTCCCTGCGGTTGTCTTCCAGTGCCATCAGCTGGCATTCTTTGTACTTTGGCATCCATTGTAATGTGAACAACATTGTGTATTTCCGTGTCATTGTTTCCTAACTGCCTTGCTTTCATTAAGTATTTCCATTCTATTCAGTTACTCTCATCTAAAAATCCCACTGAATTCCTGTCTTTTGCCTCTGAAAAGATAACGCGCTCCCTTATGAGAACTGTTTGTGTGTTGAAGCTCATTAGGAATAATACCAGCTGCTGCATGTTCTAGCTGTTGTTTGGTGGTTTTGTTCTTTTTTTAGCTTAATTTTTGTCTTGGTTGTCACTGCTTCTTAGTGCAGTAGCAGACTGTTTCTGCAGCTTTGCTGATGCAGTACTCTGCTCATGGATTATGGTGTGATTCTTCAGGATTACTTCAATCTGTTTTAGCAGCAGCTACTGAATAAGATTATATCAAGGTAGTCTGTTACTATTCTGAGGCTTGCAGGTGAAGAAAGAGTTAAGTGTGCTTCCTTTTACTGCTTCCTTCCTATGTTAAGCAAGAGTACTTGCACCATACAGAGTATATATAGGGGAACTTTTTCTTTTGCCAAATGGGGAGCTATGACTGCAGTATCTCTGGGCACGTTTGGACTTTCTCTGTTTTAATCCTTAGCTGCCTTTAAACATTTTGCTTCTGTTTCTGTCCACATAAGTCAATAGCAGTTCCTGGGCGTGTATAGTCACATGCTACTAGGTCACTTATCTTTTCAAGGATTTCAGGACATATATTCAGTTGTAGCAGATCAAGATAGTTCTTCTGAAGTTGGTAAAGTAGCTCAGGTGTTTCCTTTGGAGTTTTGGGGTCATTGGTGCAAGTAATAAGATTTTGTATTGCATTCAAAGTCTTGTATCCATTCCGTGTTGTACTTTTCCTTTCCTTAGCTTTAGATGTTAAAAGGCTCATTTTAAGGGCTTTGTAATGTAAGTGGTAACTGACTGTGAGTGTTCCCAAAGCCAACATTTTCCAACCGATTAAATGTTCTCCTAGATGAGGAATCTTGACAATTCTGCAAAAGCAGTCTTTGAGGAATGTCTGCTTTTCTGCTTCACTCTTCAAGATCATAAAGCTTTCCCCCTGCCCCCCTTATCTTTCTAAATGATGGAAGAGTGCTATGACTTTATTTTTAGGCAGAAATCTTCTCCTCATTTTGCAAGTCCTCCTAGCCTTCCAGCCATCCTACTCCACAGCTGTCACAACAAACTTTCTTTGAGATGCTATTAAATGTATCAGACATCACTCTGCAGCATGTGAGTTTGTTACCCTGGGGCTTTTCAGTCTGTTCTCATGTTATCAAAACCACTGTGTGATTTCAAGGTTTCCTACATTCCTTGAAGGAAAATCAAATGGTATGTGGTTAGGAAACTAATAGATAGTCTGCAGATTTAGCAGATCTCTAGCAATTAAGTGGTTAATATTCTCAATTTATTGTTTTCTTTCCTCATTTCCCATAACCATGACTCTTGTGTACTCTCTGTATCCTTTAGTCTCTCTGCTGGGATTTTGGGAATACTTTGCCACACTGAAGAAAAAGCATTGCTCTAACTTTGTTTACCCTCCTTCTGTTCCCTCTGCTCCTCTTTCAGTTATCTGATTGCTGTAGACAGTGTTCTCAACTGAGAAATTTTTTTATCCTCTTTCTCTCGTTCTTTCCCATGTATTACATTTAAGTACTTTGTATTGTAATGATTTTAATGATGATAACACCAGTTAGCCTGGTTACAGATGGGTATGCTGAAACTCTTTTATATAAGGGCACCATAAAAGTTTAAGATCCCAATGATCTTGCCCTTTAGCATAAGAGACAGTAGTTAGCTACAGACAAATGGATCAGACAATAAGCGGAAGCATCCTTAAAATAGCTGCTTGGCTACTGTTAGTACACTGTCTGTACTACTAGCATTGTGCTGTACATATCCTTCTCTTTTACACTCACTGGAGCTGGAGAAGACTTACTTCCTACCTTTAATTTCTGCTTTTCTTCTGCATACCTAGAACCTTTCTTCCTTGATTTTTTTTAAAAAATCCTTTCACCTTGTGTTTATGGCTTCCTTTCATATTCTGAATCACAGATTTAGGTTGGAAGACATCTTTTGAGCTTATCTATTCCAAGCTCCCAGCATAAGCAGGGTCAGCTGCAGCAGGCTGCCCAAGGCCCGTGCCCAGTCAAGTTTGGAATGTCTCCCCATCTTCACAACCTCTGGGCAACCTGTTCCAGTGCTTGACCACCCTCACAGTAAAAAAGTGCATTCTTGTGTTCAGACAGAATTTCATAGATTTTAATTTTTGCCCATTTTCTCTTGTTCTGTTGGTGGGCATCACTCAAAAGGGCCTGGCTCTTTCTTCTTCATTCCCGTCCATCAGGTGTTTATACCCACTGATGAAACTCCTCTTGGGTCTTTTCTTCTGCAGGCTGAATAGTCTTCTCTGACCGTGGTTATGTCTTCCTTGCTCCAGACTTCCCTTTGAAATCTTCTGATAGGATTTTTCAGGAAGAAATCTCTCTTCTATGGACTGTGTTCAGGCTGTGTCCTTCCTTCTGTGTATGTAAGCAAGTACTGCCGTGCCTCCTATCCACTTCACCGGAAGCTAAAAGAGCTGGAACCATTTTACATTACAGCTTTTTAGCTTTGTCCTCAGTTTGGACTACAGAGTTTCCATGGTTCCCATGTGTAGTCTTTCATCCTGGAAAGCTGAGACCCTGTGTAACCCTTTAAGCTAGAGATGATTAAGCCCTGAGCCCTGCTGAAGTTTCTGAAGAGATCGGATTCATCTGGCATAAACATGCATGTCTAATGTGTGAATAGCTTTCAGTTCTGCTCAAAATGGGAAGAGGAGCAATGGTGACTCCCACTTTTTGCTTTTTATGTCAGTGATTAGAGGTCCCTTTGAAGAAATGAAAGATAGGAGTTGTAAGTTTTATATGGCCCTGAGAGCTTCACTTTTTAGGAGAATACCCTAGACATGAGGCTGCAGGCAAGGCTGGAATGGGACCGTTCTGCATCCTTTCCATGCACGCAAGAATTACAGGGTCAGAGAAATACAGGGATTGTAACCTTCTAACAAGGGACCTTGCTTGCTGGAAGGGCAAGGGGAATCCCATATTCTTATTCCTAGTTTAGAAGATGTTTATTTTGTACTAAAGAGCCATGGAATGGGATGCATTCATTAATCGTGGCTTGGCTTCGCGAACAAAGATCTGGGAAGGGCTTTTCCCACGCTCACTGCAAGCGATGAGCGCACCCTTCGGGCCTGCGCAGTGGATTTTTTAGGTGAGACGCAGCATGCGCGAAACTGGCTCCACCCTTTACACCTGAGGTTCATCTGCCAGGGCCTAGTGAGCTTGGACGGTGACAGCGAACTCCTCAGGTCATAGGTTTTGTTAGAGTACCCTTCTCTTAGATGGATGAGCCTTACAGGGCTAAACGAGCTCCATCTGCCCGGGTTTGGAGTCAGAGTTGTCCTTCTCCTAGGATGGTTGCCCGAAGGCTAGTGAGCCCATCCTGCCCGTGGACACACTTGGTCTGACCCTTCAGTTGAGACCTGTCTGGCTTGGGAGACCCTACCGGAGGCACATGCCACCACCAGCACAGCTCTCAACCTCACAAGGGCACGCAAGCTCCTTCCCCACGGCAAGGGGGTGCCCATGAAAGAGTCGCTGCTCTACCTCCGGACATCACAGACCTGGGCACGGTGTGGCTGGGGCCTGCCAAGAACGGGAGGAAATTCATTAATAGGGCTGGGAGAAAGGACTGTATTTCTTGAAAGTGTGTTTTCATCCTATCTCATTTTGCTCTGAACTTCTACTGAAGAAACTCATTGCATTGAATAATTGTGACTGTTCTATATATATTTTTTTAATTTTTTTTTTTTTAGTTTGGCTGGCACTATCATGTTCATTTGCTGAGTCTTAACTACTGAGATGTGCAAAAAATAGTAGTCTCTTTTCCCAGATGATTCACTGGGTAGATAATGTTGCAGAGACTGCGACAACAAATCTGTTCTTTCCCTGAATTAGCAGTGGAGTGGTTCTTGTATCTCAGTCCAAGTGAGTGTGACATTATTTTACTTAGCAGGAGAATATTTCTAAATGTTGCTAACTTCTGGACAGATTATGCTGGACTATTCAAGGAAAGTGCAATAAATTACATTCCTATTCTTGTGTCCTTGCCCAGGGTTTGAATTCATTTACATTCCTCTTATAATGCAGTGGCAGGTAGTAAAACACTGGGCATGGCAGGAGTATGTTACATCCACAGAAGTGTGGGAACATATCTGTTCTCAGTGTTCAGTGGGAAATTCCTGGAAAAAGTGCAGCTCTTAAATGTAGCGCCTCTGGGGCAGCCTTTGGGGTGAGGATGCTACTGGTGTGAAATGAGGCCAGGAAGTGCAAAGGACACATTTCTTAGTTAAGGGAAATGTGGTTTCATTTCTCCATTAAAAAAATACACTAAGTTGGTAGCTGGCAGCTTTTTGAGGTGGCCAGTGCTAATTAAACAATCCCCCTGTGTTTTCTGTTTAACAACTAAATGTATCAACTTTGTGTGGTAGATTTTGCAAACCCTTAAACAAACAAAACCCCAAACCTTAGGTTTTTGAAACCAACTCTTCAAAGTTGTCTTAACTCCACTCAGCAAGAATTTTGTCTTCTGACAGAAAACTAGCTTGCTTTTTTGGTGGATGATAAGCTTGGCAAAAATCGGGGAATGACTATGGTCATCCTGAGAAAATTACTGGTGTCTCTAGCAGAGGATGTCTATGAGCATGTAATTAGCTGGTCCAAAGGGAAGGAACATGGGGAAAGTACAGAGCATAGCAATAAAAATATACCAATACCCTCTGTGTAGTATAACCACAAATAAACAGTAACTCAGACTATAAAAGGCATTTTACAGTTCTCTGACAGTGTCCTGAGATAACCTGAGTCTTCTCCTCCTGGTTGTAAGACCTTTGGCCTGTCTGTCTTGCAGACAGAAATCTGTGTGGTAGATTTATAATTCATAGATGAAATCACAGATAATATTTGCTGTTCTTTGAGAAAGTGACACTTCACTGTGAAGAATTTGTTACTACCTTGATCTCAAGTTTAGGGGATGTTTGCATACTTAAGGAGAATAGCTTAATATTCTTAAATTGCTAAAGCTATTGTTTAACTTGCTGCTTATGAAAAAACCCACAAAGGCCTGTGAAAGGCTGGCAATTTTTGCTGGTTATCATATGAGCTAGGCTTGGTGACTCCAGAAAGTTTATGTGTATGTTGTTTTTTTTCGGGGTGGGGGGGTGGAGGGAGGGGTGCGTGTGTGTGTTATTTTGTTTTGTTTTCTTCTGGTGGTTTAAGGATCCTGGGAATGTGTTTTTATCCTTTCGCTTTTTCTGTGTATTAATTCTGCATTGCACAGCTAATGTTTCAGATGGCATCTTATGAATGCATGCCTGCATGCATATCCCTCCTCTTGGAGGCTGATCAAATGCTCTCACAAAAATGCAGTGGTTTGCCTCTTTTTCCATTGACGAATCCATGCTTCGAAGCGCCTGTATGCTAATACATATAACACGGGGAATAAATATGAGGAGTTAGAGATCATAGCTCCAGAGGTCCCTTCCAACCTGAACCATTCTGTGATTGTGTGATACACACTTTGCTGACTTCCCAGAAGTTACGCTTTGAAGTTACAAGTGCTTTCTTACAGTAGCATGTAGGAAGGGTAAGCATTCACATTCTTAGTACCAGGTGGGTGCTTTACTGAGGGTGGCAATTCAGCTTTTCCTAGCATGCCCTGCCACTGTTAAGATGAAGCTTCTTTGGAAGAAGGTGAATAAAAATCTGAGAAAAATCAGCAGTAAAGCAGCAACTGTAACTACCAAAATTACGTTTGAATTTCCAGATTCTTGTTTGTCTCAGCGTGTTTCTTGAACAAGAGAAGTCAAATGAGTAGTTCCTGCAACCTACACTGAGACAAAGATTTTTAGGTGGAAATGTAAATACGCTGAAGCTAACAGAAGACAGGAGAGGAAGTGGGACAAGATATATATTAGATGTGATGTCAGAATTCATTGTATATTAAGGTAACTCCATTATGTCAAAGGCTTATTTTTATTTATTTTTAGCGATGCTGAAAAATGGTCCAGAATGAACATCTTGAGAAAATGAGTTCATCTATTTGTGGTTCATTGTAATAAACATAAGTAGGAAGGTGGTTTCTTAGCTTAGATTATTCAGAATGAAGTTTGCAGAAGCTTTGAATACAACTCCAGCATGTGATCCCAAAGGCACAAACCTGGTGTAACCTTACCTTTACTCCTTCAGGAACTGGCTTGACTGCTAGTTTGCTGTGTGGCTTCTGGTGGTGGGAGTTAACCTGCAATCAGTGTGCTGTGGTGTTCAGATGAGGTAGATACTCTGGTCCCTCTGGCATTATGATTTCCAGAGGTACTTGGTTGTTGTTAAATTTGCCTACTCCATAAAATGACTGAGAATTAATGCTCAGTTAAAGCTCCTGTAGTGTGCAATTGTCTGAAAATAAAGGAGGATTTTTTTGTATTTTGCATGTGAAAATCATATGTGGATAGAATATATGCAAATACATGTGTGTATATGTGTACACAGACACTCCTACCCTCCTTTATATTGGCTGTCTGTATGTGTATCATGAAACAAAAATACAAGGTAAGTGTATTGTCATGATTCCTTAAGGTGATGATTATAAAATGAAGAGTATAACTCTGCAGGAATACTAAATAAATACAAACAGGGAAGAAGGATAACATGGAAATCTTATCAGCAAAAGCTTTTAGTAATGCTTCTGCCGTGCAGGTCTGATTTACCCATATTATGTCCACATTAGCCAACTAGGGAGTCCTTTGCTATTAGTAGAACTATTGTTTCCAAGAAAAACATGTTTTCTAGAGTAGAGGCTAACACTTGCTTTTAGTGTTACCATTTCTTAAGACAAATTACATTCTTTTTCACAAATACTGGTATTCCCATGAAAGTACATGAAAATGGCAAAAGTGCTGAAACAGAATCTTTTGGGGCTAGTAGTAATTGTCATTTCAGTTGGCTGTAACTAATTACTATTTTTTAAGTCTTACAATAGCTGCACCTATTTCTTACTGCTAGTTTTTATCATTCATATTGCAGCCTGATTTAAATTCAAAGGAAAATGAAACAATTATGTCTCCTTCTGTGTATATTAATAAAGACCTTTATATTTTGAGTTTGGATAATCATACTTCCTATGTTGTAAAAGAGCTTTGCAATTACTTCAGCTGATTCCAGAGGGTTTTTTGTCAGTTCCATTAATGGTATAGGCAAACTGTTGCTTTTATGGGATTGAAAATTAGTAAGATCTTAAAAACGAGAACTTTTTAATGATAAAATGGGTAATCTATGAAGTGTTAACAAAGATAACTCTCGGTATTCAACACTCCTAGTGCTGCACCTCTCTACAGCGCTGCTGAAGTCAGTCCTTAAGAGATACACCAGTTAATAAGAATTCGTGTTTTCTCTGATATGGATTATGGATTTATGCAATGAAGAAATTCTTACTTTCTTCCTGGGGCCATTGGATCTAAATTGCTCTCACATCTTTCTAGTGCAATAGAAAATGCTTTCCCGATTTTGAAAATAGAGATTAAGAAGCACTTTTATTCATGAATCATTTAAGAAATGTTTTTGTCCACATGTTTTGTGTGAAGGCATTTGATTTTGCACTTCTGGCAAATCGTGCTCCTAACAGAAAGGAGATGCAAAGCTCCTCCTGGATGGGAGCAGCCTTGGGTTTTGATACACTGAAGGATGTTATTATTTAAAGAGATGCAGCATTCTATGGATGTTTCCATAGACCACAACAAAGATTGTGACCAGTAGTCCAAGTATCTTTTTTCATTTGCTTTCAATAATTGTGTCTCTAAGCTGAGTTTACATTCTTGCCAGTTCTGATCAAAGCATTTTAATGATAAACTGATTCCTTTTCATTTTGGTCTGTCTGCCAATCCAAATAACAAAAAGTATTGCTGATAGCTGTATGATTTTTTTTTTAATTTTTTTTTGTCTCTCCAACAGGCCGACTGTGGAAAAGAAAAAAAGAGGGGAAAAAATGAAGTACATATTCTTAGTATTTTTCATGAATTTATTACCACAGTATGCTGGGAAATGTTTGAGAAGAGATGACAGTTACCCAAAAACATTTGAAGACATTAAAAATGAGATAGCTGGCTATACTGATATTGCTAAAGCTATTATTGATCTTGTTGTTCATGGAAAAGCTCAGAACAGATCCTATGAAAGATTAGCGGCTTTTGCCGATACCATAGGACCTAGACTTAGCGGTTCGAAAAATCTAGATGCAGCCATCAAGTATATGTTCAGTGCTCTGCAGGAAGATGGGCTGGAAAATGTGCATCTGGAGCCTGTGAAAATACCACACTGGGAAAGAGGAGAAGAGTTTGCAATGATGCTTGAACCAAGGAATCACAGCATTGCTATGCTGGGGCTTGGGAGCAGTGTTGCAACTCCTCCAGAAGGTAACTCTTCCTTTGAAATTAAGTATCACTTGCTTTTTAATGCTGAACTATGTTATACCCCTAACAACTTCCTCTCTCCATGGTCAAACTGCAAGTTTTCTTCCTGCTATAATAGTTCTGCAAGACAAGATGCTATTTTTCTGGGAGTCTTATGTATGACATGGTTGTGAATGATGCAGTTTGGTTGAAATGGCTTGTAAAATCAGAGTTGATTCCTGAACTCTCCATGAAGTGTATATCCTTTGGTTTAACACTGCTGAATCTTGTTTGCAAAGATTCTGATCCTCTACTGAGATTGGTGGGAAACTTGTGATCTGGGGTTTTCCAGATGTTCTTTTTCATTTTGCCCAGAGAGGTTCTTCATGGAGTGTTGAGTTGACATGTGATTTCTGCTCTTCTTGTTGTGCTCTATTCTGCCAAGCTCAGCGCTTCGCTCTGGTAAAATGAAGACAGCAAGAAAAGGAGGAGAGTTTCATTCTGAGCTTGGAAAGTACCAGCCTGTTGCTAAGGGTGGCAATTGGTATCTCTGTGACGTTCCCTTCCCCCTGTCTCATGCTCACCTCAGAGAAGTCTTCGGCACTTACCAGTTACTGAACTATGTGTTGCCTTTAATGGATCATGTGTGATACGTCACTTCAGGAAGAAGAGCGATTGTTAGCTGGGATCAGGAAAATTCAAGTATTCTGAGCCCCCGAATAGTAGCTAGCTTGCAAATAAAATGATTTATAAGAATCTCTTTGTGCACCTATTGATATGGGGATTTCTCAGGATTGCCGTTTAAAGGCCAGATGGCAACCTTCTCTGTGACTGCTCTCCATAAATAACCATAGACTTACTCCTAGACTGCTTTTAAGCATTCTTATTCCGAGAAAATAAATTTAGTTTAGGAAATAAAAGGTAGCATGATACTCACAACTTTTTAATTGTAAATTTTTGTGACAGTAAGCTTTAAAACAGCGTTTTTGTTGTTGAGCAAGTGTTACTGAACTTGCAAAGAGAATCTTCAATTTAAACTTGGCAAACATCTTCACATCCCGAGATGTCTGTTTTTCACTTCCTTTTCTTAGCTGTGTACTTATTTGCACTTGCCTGGTCTTACTCCTAGGTTTGCCATTTTTCATTTAGAGAGATACTGAATTTACATGTTTAAAAATGCTCACAGAGGCTAATCATGTCCTCCTTTTTCATCCATAACGATCTTATTATACTGATGACTGAGTGGTTGGTCTAGTGCCTGTGGCTGGTGATATCTTGGAAGATAAGGTTGTGTTATCCAGTGCTGGTTCATACTGAGTAATGTTGAAAAAAACCACATTATTCTTCCTCACCTGTTTACTTTCCTCTGAGGTCTGCTGTATTTCTGAAGAGGTGTACGTGTTGGTGCACGTAAATGAGAACTCTCACAGAAGAGTGGGCAGTTTCTCACACTTGGCAGAATCATTTTGATTAAATTACTTACCCTCTCACTAAAAATCTGTCCTGCTGATCGTGGCTGTTATGGTTTCTGCTGGTCTCATCTTGCTCTGTGCAAGTTGTGACAGGTTTTCATACTTTGGGAGGTTATGTGGGGTAGCTGATCCCTGGTGAGTTCTTGGCTTTTGTTCTTCCTATAGCTGGACTGGTCGCCTGGCTGACGGAAATGCCTGGTGAGGTCTGTTTGTCACCAGCCTCTTCAGACAAGCGAACTGCAAGGCATGCTGCTCAGAAAAGTGCCTGTCCTAAAACTCCCACTCATCCCAAGCACAGAATAAAAAATGTGTAGTTAAGACTATTAAAACCACTGCTTCACCACTTCTGAGGAATTAATTCCCAGATCTGTTCCCTCTGCTCTAAGCAGCAATTGTCACCATGCTCTGTGCCTGAGAAAAAGAGATAGCTCACTGCCCTAAATCACAGTGGAAATAATTGAACAGTTTTCCTCAGTGAGTGAATATCAACAGTTCTGATTTGTCTTGTTTTAGCCAAGAAGCTGTAGGAGTGTGAGTCATCCTGTAATCAAAATAGTGCAACTCAGTATGAGATGTTTGGTGGTGATTCTCCTGGCATTGTACTGCTGTTGCTGCACAGGATCGAACCAGGGAGAGCTACTGCTGCCATGCCGAGCTTTGCCAGGGGAATACATTAAAGGTCAAGGACTGGCTTCCAGGTAGATATCAGCTCCATGGTGCCTGGGTTCTGCCCAGGGGCAGAAACACCCTTCAGAGCTGCCTCTAAAGTGGACTTTGCAGGTGATCCCTGAGGGCGTTTTGTATTAGTTTGATAGTTATTGTGCATTTTATATTGGTCTTCCTATCAGGATACATTTTGGACCCCTCAGTTTACAAACCACTGTCTCTGTATAGCCCTGACATCCCTTCCTTCACACTGCTGATGTCTAATTAGAGCTAGAGAACAGCATTGGCAGGACATTTAAGGTTTGGGGTTGGGGATAAGACAAGAGGGAGTGACTCCCTTGTTCTGGTAGGAGGTACAGAAGACCATTTCTAGCTTTCTTATCCTCTCAGTTATGTCCTGTATTCCTCCCTTCAAATTATGTGCCCCTCCACCCAGGCTTGAGACCCGATGAGCTAAGAAAATAGGAAGCATCAGGAGAAACCGAAAACATTTTGCTTCTCTCTGGGTGTGCTTAATGCTTCACGCTGGACTCAGTGGCTCGCAGTGCCCTCTGAGCTCCTTCTGGAGGTCAGCTCCCTGAGCTAGTGTTCTGAAGGGCTCTTTTATTAACAAGGCAGTAGCCTAACAGTAGCTAGAAACATGGCTTTGTGTATTGGAAATGCAGGGTTTATTTTCCCTTCTTTCCATGGAAATTCAAACCTGTGAGTGACCCAATGGCCAGAGCATAGGCTGTCCACTTTCCATTTTGACATAAGCCATGCGAATGTGGAAAAAAGTCCATGATCCTTTGAGGCAGGAACAGGAAGCCCGAAGATAGTAGCACTATTTTAGCCATCATTGACTCCAGGATATAAGGAGTGTCTCTTCCTGCAGGTCTTCTATCAAAATCATGCCTGTGGGGTTGAAAACCTTATGAGATGTGGACAGAGCTTTGCCTGTTTGTTTTGATTTTCTGGGATTTGCCCACTTTGGCTCAGATATGAGTTTGGCATATAGCTGATTGGCTCGCTCAAGGTTGGAACAGTTGTGATGATGTGCAGGAGGCTTTTTGTTACCTTGTGGTCTTGTGGATAAAATTCACGTTTCCCTGTTTTCTTCCTTATGACTGGGCAACGTGCCAGGATGTCAAGTGTCCAGATTCAGTCTGATTTACACAGCAAAAGAAGCAGCACAGGAAAGGTTAGATTTTTTTTTTTTAATTGAATGGAAAGAAAATGTTTTCTCTTTCAGTGTATCCTAAGATTTGAATGAAGGTGTTGGGTTCAAGAGAAAGTTTTCATTTCCTTTGATCTCCTTATATGGAGGGAGTAACTTTCATACCTGTCTTAGCGACAGGGAGAGGAGAAACATGAAAAGTAGAGTGACTTGGATATCCAGAAGTCAGCAGAGATTGAAAATGGTCTCCAACTCGAAGAAGTGGATTCCTAGGTAACCAAAGGGTTGAATGTTAGAAAATGCTCAGTTTAGGGTGTTGACAAACTGAAGGTTTCCCATATTTAGTCAATGTCCATGTTTTAATTTCCACTGTTTCAATATTGGCAAAACATACAGATATATGTAGAGAGACTCTGTTGATTTCTGGTAGTACTGATTATATTCCCCCAAATTCTGAGAAAAATAGATATAATTGTTGCTTTGAGAATCCTATAATTGAAGGAAAGTAGTAGTTTAGCAGATGTTTGACCATAAAGTATCAAAGATTTTGTATTTTTTGCATGTTTTAAAATGCACTTTTTTTTTCCTCATGGGTGACCCCACCCTTTCATTTTAAAGAAATAGAAGTAGAACCATCCCCAGAATGCAGCCTGCCCAAAATGTCTCCTCAAAAAAGGAACAGTCTCTGCTTTCTATGTACTGTTTGTTGCAGCAAAACTGAAATAATATACATATGAAGATGATGTATTGGCAGAGTTTTTCTTTGTTTTTGTGTTTCAGTCATGGGGTTTTTTTGTTTAACTATCAATAACATTTGGTCCAGTCTTGCTCTTACAGAAGGTGGTGGGAGTTTTGCCACTTAGATAATATGAAAATAGTTCCAGGCTGTTATTTATAAAACAGGAATACTATGTGTCTTCAAGCTATTGAAGTCATGTGCTGTTGCTGTAGGCTCACCGTCTTTTTAAGCCAGAGATGCTGTTGAAAGAAGTGGTCTGGCCCCAGTCTTGGCTCATGTATTTTTCCCCAGTGCTGACCCTGCTTTTTTGTTTCTCAGTGGTGAAGTGGGTTAGGGAATTCACCTAGGTTAACAAAAGACCAACAAAAAAGCTAATGTTAGTGATTTACCCTTGAATTGCCAGCATCTTGGATGACCACTGAGCTACTGGCAGAGAAGATCCTTCTGGAGGGACATGGGTACCAAGTTTGATGAGAGGTTCAGTGCTGAGAGCAGGGGTTGGAGGGAGTTGTAGGCATGAGAGCACCGTGCACAGCAAAGCCTTCCTTCCATCCTCACCAGATCCCTCATTGTGTATGTATGAGGAGCTACTGATTCACATCTTGAGAACATAAGCCTTAGTATTGGGTGTCTGGATTGTTTGTTATTACTTAGAGCAGCACTGCTTGTGGTGTGATAATTATGCTACTGTTTTTCTTGGAATGTAAAAGATGGCGTCTGTGAAGGACCTCAGACGCTATGGCATTCAATGGCCCTGCATCTGGGCCAAAAGTTAGTGCAGTGGCATTTCAAAGATTTAGAGAGTAGGAGTAGCTGTGTGGCTTTGAGAAGCATATGTTGGCTGGGCAGGACATGGATTTCAGTTGCTGCTTTAATGAATATTAAAGTGAACTGTATGGATTTGCAATGGCAGAAAATGGGATTTTCAGGTCTTGGTTACCTCAAGGATGGTAAGCCCAGGCTGAAGCTCCTACCTCACACTAACAGAGGCAGGATTTAAACATGATTTTCTACATGTCTTGGAAATCATGCACAGCTGGGTTGCATTGTCACATTCACTCCCAGGGAATATCCTGCAGGGACTGGCACCTTGACTTGCTAAGGAGGGAATGGTTGCACTCAGTACTTCATGCCTCAGACACCTGTGTGCTCCAAAACTGGCTTTCCTGGTTCCCGTTCTTGTGTGCCTGATACTCCTCATATCAAGCATATCAAGCCTGTGCCCCAAGCAGGGCTGCTCCTGAGAGAACCAGACCTGTTGCCCTGTTCTTCTGGCATCCAAGACTTCACGCTGGAGGTGGGGCCCAACCCCTTTGCTGCTAGGATTTACTACTGCACAGGAAGCTACATGTTACTGCAGCCAAACTGTTCTGAATGAGATCCAGTACCTGCTGGAAATTGTAAGTCATGTTTGTCTAAAATGTAACTATTATATAGTGTTTATTCTTCTCTGCGTTCTTAAAGAACATTTAGTCTCTGTGCTATCCATCAGAGCTGAATAGCCTCATATCCTTTTGGATAGCTCTTCTATGTAATTCTAGTTTTATGAAGTAATTCTCCTTGCTGTTCCACAGAGTAGGTGAGGTCACATTTTCCAGAAGTGTATTCAGATTGTTTTACAAAGTTTTTCTTCCTGCTAAAAGTGCTATTCTTTATTTCACAGTTCCCCTAAAATATTTAATCTTTTCTTCATATAATTCTTGTATCAGTACATATTGATATGTGTTGATAGAGCAAATGTGTTTCTAGGTGTTAAAATGTTTTTAATTTTCAGTACATAGTAATAATTTTTGAACGAGAAAAAAATAAGTGATGATACAAATCTTTCATTTGCTTCAGCCTGACACCAGCCTTAATTTGATTTGTTCATTGTGGACCCAGAATTTGGGTTTGTTTTTCCAAAAATCTTGTTGAATTATGTGGGTCATTGAGAGAAGGCTGAACTAATTTCTGGAGAGAGCTGAAAATTGACATGTTTTTAAAAAGAGGTTAGAAAGAAGTTGAAGGGGAAAATGTTTTCTGGGCTGATTTCAGGGGTTGCTGAACCTAAATAGGATATAATGTCAGGTCCTTTTTAAGAATGTATTTTCCTTTTCCCTCTGTTCCCCAAAACCTTCTTTTCTTTGATCTATCCAAACACCTACCTTTCTTCACTATCTCCAGACATATACACCTACTTTTCCCCTACTGTATGCTTCATCTTCTTACATCCTCATCCAGGAATATTGATCCTGCCACATACTTCAGCTCCGTGCGGGGCGGTGTGGCATCCAGGGTCCAAAACTGTCATTTTTACAGGAAAACTGCACATCCCAGCTGCTACATTTTAACTTTGTATATGCAGCTCTTTTGAGTGGCCCCTACAAGAATTATCTAGGTTCTCTGTAACTCTATTAAAGAAGGTACTTTGCAAGCAGACTCAAGACAGTGCACGAGGGTCATTTCTGAAAGAAGCAGGGGCATGGTACTTTTATCCTAGAGAGACAGTCAAGTCTGAAGGAGAACTGGATTAGCCAGGGTAAGGTCATAAAAGCTTGGAGCTACCACCTGCATGTACTTGGGATCGGCATGCAGTACAGAATGCCTGTATTGAAGCAGCAGCTTCCAGTCTAAATTGACTTTGTGGGAGAGCCCAGAGCTGAGAAGTGGCAGCCGTCCAGTAGACAAGAGATGGTGAGTGGTCTGGTCTGCAAGGCAGGGCTGAAGTCATCACGCACTGCTCTCATGGTCTGTTGCTGCACCTACTGGTCTTCTCCCTGCCATGAAGAGTGTCTTGATTGCATGGTGCTAATGTCCTGTTGCCTGTTTCTGATGAATAGGGACACAGCACTCCCTGTCTCCCTCTTGCTCTCGTGACTGCAGAGGCCAGGATGCGTTTCAGATATGTTCTTCCTCAGTTTCAAAATCTCCACCAGTGCCTTCCTGTACCTTAATTCTCAGAAATGACAGGGTACAATTTACTGTTTATCACGAGAAATGAGAGGAAATCCACAGTACTACACAGGTTCTTTTGCTCACTGGCCCAACCCAACAATATGTATAATGTTTCACATGGCGAGAACAAATACATACTCTACAGCTTCATACAGTCAGCCAAGTTTATCATGTTCATAATTCTCTTCTTCTACACTTCACGCCCTTTACTTAGCTAATTCCCAAAATGCTCTGTATTCATGTTTTGAACCTTACTTAAGCAATCAGGCAATCTGGATCCCTCCTTACATGGGTTTTCTGAAGACTTCTATTCAGTAACCCACAGCCAGGCTCTTGATCAGATAACGGAGTAAGAAAGAGATAGAATAGATGTTGACATAGGAAGCAGAGCCATGAGACACTGAAGGAGGAGTGCCAGCGTAGAGTTTTGTTAATTTGCTTAAAGGCTCAGTAAGGTGAGGCATTTCCCTTTTTAAGTAGGAATAACTCATTCCCCTTTAACTGATAAACTCTTGGGGTTTTGTTTCATTTCTGCCTTTGCGCAGGAGGTCTTAGGGTGGTTTGTGTATGTTTGTCCACATATTTATTTAAGATAAACATTGCTCTAGTCATTTCAGTAGATGAGATTGAAGTGGTATAAAATAGGACTAAGATGCAAACAAGTCATTGAATTAGGAGTGACACGAGACTAAAGTTTTACTTTGTTTAGGAAAGCACGGTAATTGATGCTTTATGTATACCAAGCTGCCATTAAGTTAAACTTTAACCAGAGGGAACCTTAGTTCTGTTACATCAAAGAATGGCTTTATTTACCTTCTTTGGGAACATTCAGAAGTAGAGATACCAGGCTGGAGTTTGCAGCTCTGTGTTCTTTCCCTTCACCTCAATTCCCACAAAGCTCACTGGCTGTCATCTAAGAAGGGCTATAAATGTACTTCTCCATGATATTTCTTGGAGTTTATAGCTACTAGCTGTCTGTGGCATTCTTTAAACACCATGCAGAGTTGGTGTTTGTTCATTAATGCGGTAAAATAATGCCGAGAAGAGTTATACTCATTGCTTCCTTTGATGAACAGCCACTAATACAGTGTGTGCCCTTCCAGTGCTTGCTATACAATCCAAGCATAACATCAGGGAGAGCTTATGTGAAATACGGATTGCAGTATCACCCTCCTGAGACCATGACTTTTCTTGTGGAAAATGAAATTTTGCAGATACCTAGCTTTATTTCCAGTGGCACAGTTCCATACCCGGAATGATGCTGTTGCTGGAAGGGATGCTTCTTAGGTAGGCAGCTGAACCTGCAGTTCATTAGAAGCAGCTAGAGTATGTTAGCATGCTCACCTACCTGCCAACAACAACTAGTAAAATTTGAACGTCATTCTCTGGTTTGGCTCTCTGTCCCTCTTTCTGTAAAGCTAGGAATCTGAATAATTTTTCAGTTAAAATGTTTACACCTCTCATAATGGGTTAGTTCTGTAGCTAAAACTCATGGTGTATTGCTGTAGCAGTAGATGTTTCTTGCCCTCCTAGTTGTGCACTCTTAAGAAATCAAACTTCTTTTCAAGAAGTCTTCTTAAAAACATGATAGTTTGACTTCTTCAACAAATCCTTGCTAGACATTTGTTGTTAGTTTCCACTGACATATCTTGTGTGTTTTAGGTGACACGTATCATACTATAATTTCAGACACCCATTACTTCTATATTTAGAAGAAAAGTACCTGCCCACATTGTTAAAGGGTTTCTACTTATCTCTGCAACCAATTAACAATGTTGGATTTGGGAAAAACTACTCATCTATAATATTCTATGTTTTTTCAAGCAAGATAATCTAGCACTTTAAAAACTATTCCAACTTATATGAACAAAGAGCTGAGTGGGATCTAACTTACCATGTGTGGATAGTTCTGCAGAAGTACCTGCCTGTGATCTTCGTATCATAACTGGGAAAGATGGGTTCCTGGGAAAAAATGCCAGAAGGACATCCAGTAGAGCTGTAATCTTCTCCTGAATTAAATATGAAGATTTTTAAAAAATTATTATTATAAGCATGCTGCAATATTTGTTGAAAATGCAGAGCTTTAATTTAATTTTGTTTATTAAGTATTTTTGTGTTTCAGTCTTCCAGTTGTCTTATGTTAAGCTAAGTTGTTTAGCAACATATCAAAACAATTCCATGAAAAGATTACTATCTTTTTTATTATTCCCATAGGCAGCTTTTGCAAATGTTTTTGTACTATAAATGATCACAGTGAATCATTACAGCACATACAGAGAATAGGATTCCCCCTGTGTATCCTTTTGCCCTTCAAGTTATGTATTAGTACCAACCTGATATCATGGTTTACGGAACCGTGCGTACTTGTTTCGGGGTGCTGTTACCGCTATTTAGTACCAATCCATGTGGATGCATTTCACATAGTCTTCCTTTTCCAGTAAGAAGTTAAATCTGATTTCCAGTGTCTGCACAGTCCATGCTTTTCTGTCTGTTAAAACTGGCTGTAGGAGAGTTGTAGGAAAACAATGTTAAAGCCTCTGTAATACTTTCTTTCAGGAATTACAGCGGAAGTCATAGTGGTAACCTCTTTTGATGAACTGCACAAAAGAGCACAGGAGGCCAAGGGGAAGATTGTCGTCTACAACGAACCTTTCGTCAATTATGGTGAAACTGTGAGATACAGATCACAGGGAGCAGTGGAAGCTGCTAAAGTTGGGGCAGTGGCATCCCTTATTAGATCCATTGCTTCCTTTTCTATTCATAGGTAAGCATTTTTCTCCTTTCTCCCCGTGACTCACATTTCAGCCTTTAGTTCACATGTCATTTCTGGGCAGGCATTTTTGTTTTCTTCGACTTAAACGTTGCCAGTTATGAGTGGGTGTTTGGTTTTGAAACTATTGACTGCACAAGAGTTCCTTTTCCCCTGTGCTTTGTCATTCTTTCAAAATGTTTTCATTTTTTGTTACTGATCCAAATTCTGTATGATATTTGCTTTAAAGAACTTCCTGCATTCTCAAGGCTGTCATAAATATTCTGAGATCAATCATAATCAAATGTCTTTGATGACAAGATGTACCAGACTACCAGTGATTGTATGACCTAGTCATTCTGTCTATTTGACTAGAATGTAAGTGTACAGTTTCGTTCTATGGGTCATTTTCCTAGCATACCATCAACTTGTTCTAGAGGGAGTAGTCTGCTTTGAACGTAATTATTTAGAACTCCTTAGCAGTAAAGTTTTAATTCTCACACTGCTTTTTAAGTAGGTTGAAATGATGATTTTTTTTTAAAAAGTAAGTATTTTTAGATGTCTTAGTACGTTATTTATTATATATAGTGTTACATTACTGAAATGAGCTTTTTTCAGTTCTTCTGCATGGTAACAGAATTCGTTATTTTAACTGGTGATTTTTTTCCCAACTCTGAAAGCTTACACTTAAAATGCTCATTTGTTGTGAAAAAGACTAGCTGATACATACAGAGGAAATGGAGGAGAATCCAGCCATCAAGTAAAAGGGTGACAGATACTCACTGTCTTTTAACAAATCATTTTAAAAATTTTACACATTTATTGGTGAGATTAATGCCTGCAGAGTGTAGTAACCTGCTACTACAGTATCAGGGTGTGATGAGAATTCTGGTCACACAGGCTCAGACAGCAGAGCTGGAGTGAAGACTGCAAATGGGACAGATCCATCTCCCTGCCCAGTCTCCTGAACCTGAGCTGCAGCATGAACAGGAGTGGCAGGTGCTTTAGGTGATGCCAGACACAAAACTTGGCATCTTAAACTGTAGAGCTGTGTGAATAAAACTGGTTGCATAAGACACCATGAGAGAGACATGCAGTTTATGCAAGAGGGGCTGTAGTTTTTAATACTGTTCTTTTTGGGACAAATACATGTTTAGAGCAGTATAGGACGTTTATTCCTCCCCCTAGTTGCCCAGTAACTCTTTACCAGCCGAGGCAGTAGCTAACCTTATCCTGAATGTGTGCCACATCATAAACTGGAATTGTGTTCTGTTTAGGTAACACCACAGTTTCTTTTTAATTTCTGCTCCTAGGTTTTATTTCTGAGGAAGTCTAGGTTGGTAGGTGGGAAGGGGCAGTGTGGCTTTGAAGGTCTTACTTGAGACTGGGACTGGGAAGTGGCTGGGATAGACACTTGGAAGCATGCTTGAGTCCAGCGTTTGAGACAGAACAAAAGTGGTCACATCTTGGCAGTATGAGAAGTGTGCAAGCATTACCATTTGTGATGCTTCAGAGGTCTGAGAAATGCAGTAATGTCAACTAACTGTATTGGATCACGTGCAGAGGACAGCTCTGGTGCCAGTGTGGCTGCTTGATAGCATTTTTATATACTCCATATTCCTCTAAAGAAGCCAGTATTACCTGTTTACAATGCTTTTTCAAAAATAAAGTACTCTGAATTCAGATACTGTCCAAACTATACTAGCGTGTTTCTCGATGCCCAACAAATACGATGTGTACTATATGTTTTCTAATATTTATATTTTTCTAATAATGTTCATGATAGTGACCAGGTAGTAGAATATGTTTCCAAAACAGTTTTGTGATAAATTGTATGGTTTCAAAATAGTCTTACTTTGTGTCATCAAAGAATATTGCAATGTATAATCTGTTGATTATCTGAAAAACAGAAGATTATCTATACCATCCTTAGTTCTGCTGCCCTGCAGAAATGTTCATTTGAAAGTGACTCTTTTTGTCTTGTGTTTGCCAGACTGTTTATGGAAGTGCATTTTAACATGTAATGGAAAATTTAGAGATGAGGAACAGAGGTGGAGACCAAAGCCTGGAGAATAAAGCCTCTTTATTAGGTCTGGCTACTGGCATTACAGCTATTTCAGAATTGACTGAAAAGAGAGGAGAAACAGATGCTGAATGCATGTTTGTTTAGGAGTACTGAATCCTTAATTGAAGCTGGGAGCTGAGGTGTCATTCCCAAAAGCAATTTCAGACGTAGGTGCTGCCAGGAAGCATTTTTTCATTAAATGTACTTTCTGTCCTTCATTCATTTACCTTCACTTAGGGGTTTTTTGAGTGTGGGAGGGATTGATTGGTTAATCTATTTTTTCCTATAATAAGGGAGGTATTGAGGCCCAGTCCGTCACTTCTGCCATGCCGTGATGCCTAGGTCTATTTGTCATGTTTCTATCAGAAAACAGGTATTGCTGTAGGCAGGAGGGATTTTCTTATCTCCATGCTCTCTCCTGTGTTTTCTCTTAATCACCAGCTCTGTGTCTTCTTGTCTGTCGTGCCAATGTGTTGTGCTGGATGGACACTCTGCTAGATGTGGTGCTTCTTGTCAGTCAGTGTCTGGGGCACTGTTTGTTGAAGTTGCTTGCCTTTTTGGTTGACCGATGGGAAATACTGTGTTGCGTGCTAGAAGGGTGAGAGATGAAAGGTAAAAAAAAAAACGGTGAAAACTGCGAAGTGTTGTGAAACAAAGTCTTGCATTGTTGGAGTTCATATACTGTTGCTCTGTTGACCAGAACGTTTATTTCTTGGGCCTGGGCATCTACTCGTGTACCTGTAACATGAGTAACTGCTAGTAGGATTGTGGCACTTCTCCAAATGATCCTGGAAACATCTTAGACAAAAGTATCCTCCTGATACTGCACTGTCCCAGTTTCCTCAGGTGAGTGAAGTGTGGAACTTAACAATTATATCACCTTTGGTGTGGGTTTTGGTTTTGCTTTGGTTTTTTGGTTTGTGGTTTTTTTTTAGTTTTCAACCTCTTTTGAATAGTGGATTGCTTATTGTTATTTGCTTACTCTATTTACAATGAATTAGGCTAGCTGGAATGATGGAAGCCACTTCGGGGTGTGATTTCTAGGTGACCTTGCAATGTGACTAATCTTGATGGGTTAAAACTAGGTACTTTCTAATAGATGAACATTTTCAGCTTATTAGGGCAGATTATTGAAGTTTACTGACAAGACAGAATTGGTAAAATCACAATATGAATTAAATCAGTGTTCTCTTGCTAGCAGCTTAGTAGCGGTTCCTTGTTCCAGAGATGGTAAACAGCTGCCACATTGTCAAGGGCAAAATGTGTGACAGAAACCTTTGAGCAGGGATTATGTGGGCAGCTTATCTTTCTTTAAGGTATGGTACCGTAGCTGTGGAGTGAATGAAACTGCGTGGGGACTTAGGCATCCCAACTCTGAGTGAGAGCAAGAAGGGATGAACTTGAATATACTAAGGATAACTCATTGCTGTGTTTATATTAGGGCTCGTGCTAACACACTGGAGACAGTGAAGGACTGGAAGGATTTGTTGTTGAGTTTCAAGGAGTAGATTCATTTATTTAGAACAGAAATGGAAGTCAATAGGAAATTAAATTAGCTACGGCATCTCTGTTGGCCTGTGAAGAGATTAAAGTGTTTTGAGGCATTATGTTCTGTCTCATGGCATTGTCCCCTTGTTGTGTTAGAGTCAAGTAATTCCCTTGCTGCTTTATACGTATCATGTAAGAGTGGGTTTTGTTACATAAGAGAAAGTCACTGTAACGGGTAGGTAATTTTCCCTGCCCGCCCCGACCCACAAATGGTGTGTTTTACAGCCTTTTTCCCAGCAACAGTTTCCTGAGGCACTGACAATTTGGTGGTGAAAACATTTAAACATGTGTATTAGGAGTTAAGAGCAACAGAACTATTTCTAATGAACCTTCTAAAATAACAGGTATTATTGTAATCAGTCAACAGCATCCGTAGTGTTTGGCTTTTTGGAGAAATACAGATGTTGATTTTTTTTTTTTGCTTTAATAGCTTAACTGTGCTGTGATTAATGTTCTTTTACAAGTTAAAGTTTACTGTTGTGTTCAGTGAACTGATGAGTATTTCCCAGTTTGTAGTGGATGCTTTTACAGCAAAAATACTCAATTTATGAGGCATGGTTAAAAATGTGGTCATAATAAGCCAGGCATGAGTCTGGTTTTTTGCTTCCTAGCTGTACGTTTTTAGAAGATTTTATAGATAAAAGGTATCCTTTAGCTATTGAAATTTCTACAAACGAGAAGTATATCCTTCTGTTCTTCAAGAACCGCAGATTAGATAAAGTTATAACACTGTGTCTTGTAATAATAACTCCTTTAAGGGCTCTAGAAAGAAGCAAAACTGTTTTCCAAGACCTCAGAAAGAAAGTTCCCCAGAATTCTCAGAGATAAATGCCAAGAGCCCAATTATAATTTTTTTTAAATGCTGCAGAACAATTGCTTTAGTATATAAGAAATCCATCAGGGAACATATTACAAGGCCAAAATAGACCAAGGAGTACTTTGACCCAGTCTGGAGGCTGTTAACAAGGACAGATACTTGGTCAAGTTCTTCTTTCTCTGGGCTGAATTCAATCTCGTATACTTACCTGAATCAAGTAATTTCCTTCACTTTCTCTCCCCTTCTTCAGGCTGCAGGTGGCCAAGACACAATATCTGCTTGTGAAGCTCTAGTAACTAATCAAAAGCTCTGTCTTGGATGAAAGCTGAATTCGTGAGTGGCACAGTGCAACTCAAGATTTAATGGCAGAGGTTGCATGGATGCATATGAGATAATTAAGTAGCCAACATGTAACATCTCTGTCCACATGCACAGTCTTAGTGTGCGTGAGCTGCCAGTGCCCTGGGTGGGTTTGAATTTTGGTCCCCCATCCCCAAGTGCTGTGTCAGTTCAGGGATTTGCAGTTAGTCTGGTTTTTGGCCTGTTAGCGCATGTGGTATGTGAGTTAATGGCCTGCAGTTCTGTTCGGTCCTCTCATTTTTTACTTTGCTTCTAATTAAGCTAGCCTTGGGCTCTCAACACATCTGTAGAGGTGAGATGTATTTTAGTCCATCTGTAAACCTGCTTTCTTATTTCTAGGTTAATGGAATAATAATCTTGCATCTTGTTCTCTTGAGATGATTGAAAATGGCCGTCCAAACTTTTTCCTTTTCTAATTGCAAATAACTTTTACATCTTTCAAAACAAAAATCCTTGTGTTGCAATGGAGATTTTCCATCTGATGAAATAATTAAAGTAAAAATCACTTTTTAAAAAAAAAAGCTGCAATTAAAGATTTAGGTGCAATAGCTGAGATTGAGCATGTGTTTGCGGTTGGTCCATGCTAGGTACACTTACCGAGCACCTCTTCTGATTTAATATCATCAGAAAGGAGTCTAGCGCTGGTGCTCGAGAGTATGCTTGGTGATTGGGCAGCCAGGGATTTTGTGAGGTTCGCTTCAAGAGCTTGTTCTTTATTCAAACTGAAAGGCTGATATGGACATACCGCATGAGACCTTGAAGAAAGTCACATAATCTGTATAATAATTTAAACTGTTGATGGTGTAATTTCTATTGCAGTGGCCAGAGGTGTGGCCTCTGTGATAGGAAGATTCACTTCATCAGTGCAGGTTGTGGGTCTTAATATCAAATGGCAATTCCGAGAGTGAGCGCAGGGACAGAGACAAGGCTTTCTGTAAGTCAGGGAAGACAAACTTGGAGATGTTCACTTCATGTCAGCCGAGCAGGCCTTCTTGATGCTGTTGTGTATGTAAAAGCATTATTATTGTAAACTTTTTGATAGAAATGGCTAAACCAGGTTGCCTTTTTGTCAAGAAAAAGCACTGAGAAAGATTTGTTTTGAAGGGAGAAAGTTACTGGGTTAAGGTTCCAGAGATAATGTTTTTTAAAGGATGTCTGGGGCACAAGACATTTCTCTGAGTGTAAAAGTAAACTATTTCTATATTCCTTGAGAAAAAAATCTGCTATGTTTACCTTTTTTTTTCTATTTAATGTGACAGTGCTAAGCTGGTGTCTGGAATTTTTCTTGATTGCTTATAATGCCGTGTTCTTTGGTCCTGGTGCATACTATTATGAGCAGTGCCACTACTCCTACTTCAGGGAGCTAGCTCCTGTTGGAAGTACTGAAAATAAAGATTTTGCCTTTATTACTTGTGGATCTGATGCCTTCATTTATTTACTGAAGAAACTTTCTTTGCTCATTACCATCTTCCGATGACAGAGTACCTGTTTTGTCATTGTCTTGTTATGTTCGTTAAGTGGTTTTTTTTTCCTCTTCAGCATGTGAGTTTTATGCACACAGGGTGAAGTTGTGAATATGTTAATTGAAGAGTTATTTTCTTTCAGTGGGGAGGAGAATGCTACCTTGTGGTCAAGGTAGTTTAGAATTGATCTCTGAGGGAACTGGAAAACTGATGAACCTGATTCTCCCCTCCTTGATACTGTGTGTGCTCACTTTTGACACTTCAAAATTGTTATGAAAACAGTCTCCTGAGCAGGCAGCATCTTCTGTCCACTTTGCACAGGCATTGGGGAATGCACGAGCCATAAAGACAGCAGGAAGCTGGCTGATAACTGTAGAGATGTAACAGTAATGCTGTAGTATAACTGAAGAAATCAGGAAGCATCACTGATGATTTGTGAAGACT
>NW_010427475.1:64003-86656 GCF_000710305.1 Buceros rhinoceros silvestris | reverse complement strand
CAGGAATTGTATGTAGGAAACCTCTCAATGAGAGACTGTCCTAAGGCAATATCCTGTGGCAACAGCATACAGCCATGTTGTCATCTGTTCTACTAACGGTCCAGGAAACAAGAATAAACCCCTCGTTTATGGTGTAACAAGAGGAAATAAGAGGAGGCTGTTTTATAACTCTGTGGTGAGCATGTGGGAGATTCTAGTTATGTTTCATATGCACGTTGTCTTGCTGCCTTTAGAGATAGGAATTGGTGGTGTGCTGTGGGATTTATTTATTTTCCTGCAAGGCACTTAAGGGCTTTCCCTCCAGGATGCCTGTATATGTTGTCAACTGACAATTCATTATTTTTTTACTTTGCTTCCTGTGTTCCCTGAAGGCCAATATGCCAGACTGCGTTCTGCAGTGCAGTCTTGTGCTCACTCCTGGGCAAATTCTAGCTGTCAGCGAGAGAACTTAGATGTCCTTAGAAGAAATGGAGCCTGTGCTTTAGGACATGATAGTGTTGTACAGTGGGTTCTTGCTATTTGAATAGTGATTAAGAGGTCAAATTTCAGATAACTTCATAATAGTGAGAAATCTGTTGATGATGTTTCTTAAGTCTCAATCTCCCTTTGGCTTCTGCCAAACTTTTTGCTTTGAACTGCACAGCTCTGTGTTCTTCCAGTCGACAGGGCTTGGTGCAACATCAGAAACCTCTGGTAATTTCATACATCTGGCATATTTTCTTAAAAAATCAGTAAAATGCTGATGAGACTAGCAGGGGCTTTGTCTACCTCTAATTTTGGCTGCTCCCGTTCAAAAATATGTTAATACAGTTGGGAAGAGTTTCGGCCATTTAGGGTCTAGTAGTATAAACAGTGTCTTGTAACTTTGGAAGAGGCAGGAAAAGGGTCAGTAAAATCTTTGTTAATAGACTCTGTTATCTGGAAAGATGCTGTGAGAAAAATAGTACTTTTGAAATGCTCACTCCTTGCCAATAGCTTCCCAAGGCAAACTTTTATCAATGCAGTATTCAAGGATTTTTTTTTTTTTTTTCTCTCTTCTGGTCCACCCACTCTCCTAACATTACTGACTCATACATTTTGTTGGTGGCTAGATGGCCGCCCATATGATCAATAACATGTGTTAACTCTGATCTTATTCAGGTGCTATGAGCACCCACTGATTAGATTCAGTAATATTCTGGAGTTGGTAAGGTTTAAAGGAACAGTTTTATTCTGCCTTTGATTACTGGTTCATATGTATAAAGATGTTAAGCATATAAAACTGCCAAGTCTTGGGTTTCTTGTACTGATCTTTAAGGAGTTACAGCTGCACTTGCTGTGGGTTGAGCACCAGGAACTTTAGCAGTTTTCTGTGATTTCCTGTTTCTCCCTAATCAGGCTTTCTTCAGTGCTCCTTTTCAGTCAGCTCCTTATGATTCTGTATAAGTTGCCCTGGTAGTAAGCTCAGAACCATCTGACACGATTGTAATGTCATGATCCATCAGTTGCAATTTCTGTTTTAATATTCTCACAATATTCAGTTCTCTTGATTACACTGACAAATGCCTCACTAGTGTGTGGCAACTGGAGATGTAGAGGGTTGAAGGAAAACCAGACAACCAACATGCAGATAAAGATTACGGAGAGGGATCTGAGTAATACAATGCCAGAGAATTATTTTCACAAGGGGTGTATTTATATTCAGCTGCTGCTAAGATCTGAGAAGTATGTGGACTGTCATTTAATTTCTCTGTAATTCTCTGTGTTTTTTCTGTGTAGTGCAAGACAGAGGACTTTATCTGGAGTGTTCATCTCCAGAGCACATGAACATACAGCTCAAGATATTAAACAGTACCAGAATGGACAGAATTGGTGTTTGGGGTATCGTAGCATAATACTTTCCTTTTTTTTTTTTTTATTAAAACCGAAAAAGAGAGTAAGTGCTCTGTTTCGTGATGTAGTCTAGGATTAACTCCATTAATTTCAAGTTACTCAGCAACTCACTTTTTGGTTTTGGTCCAGGCAATGCTGAAAGAGCTTGCACAGAGGTCTACTGTATAGATTCACCTGCCTATCCAATTGTATTATTTTCATGTCTTTTATTATTTTCATGTTTTGTTGTACTTCCCACTGAGTATTGTTTCAACTTCCTCTATTACCCAAGATACTTTTACAGAATCTATTTGGTATTGTTCATAATCCAGTGGTGTTACTAAAGATTATTTACATATTACAGAACAGTTTTAACATGTATATATTAAAGTTTTATTTATGAAACATGTATCTGCTGTAAAACATCTGAAGTATTCTTTTGAAGATTTACTGCTGACTTCCGGAAGTGAACAGAAGAAGGTTTATGTAAGGACACTGGCTGGGTTTGTGTGCTTCACAATCTGTCTCATGCACACAACAAAATGTTTTATTTTGATATGTAACCTTTTACTTACATCATGTAAAACACAGAGGGAGACAAATATAGATGTCATTTTTAAAATATACTTTAATGTGCTAGTCAACGGTTAATATGCATATTCTCTCTGGTTTATGCCCCAGGCATGCAGGGGATTTGGAGATGCTAATTTCTCATTTTGTTTGCCTTGTTTGCTTAAACATGTGAGCAAACATGTATGGTTTGCACCAACATATTATGATTTCTGTTTACAAGAATGCTTGCATTGTTTTTCAGGGCGTAGGGGGCCTCTCGTTTTTGCTGGTTCTTCCACTTCCCACAGTCTTACTTGTAGCTTGTCCATATGGCAGGATATTTCTGTTTTATTTCAGTAAATATTGTCTTCACAGAAGGTTGCCTCACCTTGCTGTACTACCTGTACTGTGATGTATGTCAGGCAGTTAAGTATGATGAGTTAGACCTGTTTGTATGCTGAAACCCCTTATTTATGGAACACAATTTTTGACTTGTGTTTTTAGGAAGTCAGAGCCATTATTCCACAGTTGTTGTTTAGAATTGTTTTCTAAATGTTGCGTGATGTTGATGACAAACAGTAATAATGGTCTTTTCCCTGTAAAGACCCTGTCTTGTGCCTTGTAAGTGTAGCTATCTCAATTACTTTAATAATTTTCTTCAGCTTTGTTTTCCTCTTCAAATCCAATCAGTCACCTGAGCCTCTCTCTTACCATGTCCATCTTGTTGCATCAAATACTAATCCTTTGGTCTTGTCTGCAGGGCAGGGCTAAATGGTGAAAATCCTTCTCCATCTGGTTTATTTAATGAGAGGTGCCAACTCCTGTCTCCGCTCTGCTAGTGATGCCAGCTTTGATTACTTGCGTGTTGTCCTCCTTCAGGCACCTTATACTTCCTCTCATTTTGTTTCTATATTTAGGAGGATGGTGCAAAGCTAAAGCTGTAACTTTGTTCTCTTCTAGGCTTCCTTTTTAAGTCTGACCTTTGGTTTGGTATTTATAGATCATTTCCATATGTCGTTAGTTGGGTAGGTGACTAGGGTCTGTGACTTCTGCTAAACTTCACCATTACCTAGTCTGCAGCACTTCTTCGTTGGTTGTCTAATACGAATTTTGCAAATACTCTGTGAAACAGAGAGGGTTGTCTTCGATATGTTTCTTTTTGTTATTATTAAGTAGGGTTGAGCTGTCACTGCAGTTCCTGGGTTTTTAATCTGCTGTGATCACAAAAGAACTTCTTTTATTCTAAGAATAAGAAACAGAAGGGAACCATATAGCTTCTGATTTACTTATTTCTGTTTGGATTTCCTCACATTAGTTTGTTGGTGACTTGTGAAGCACACAAAATATGCTTCAACAAGAGATATTGAAACTATCGTGCTGTTCAGCTCTGCAAAATTGAGACATTTGTGCACAGGACAACAAAAGATAATTTTGTCAGACTAGGGAGAATAATCATGTGAATTAACTAAAACCAGGGATTCTGAAGTTTCATTCATCACTCTGCCTTGTGTCCCTGGGGGATCTTGAGAAGCTCACGGTAATTTCTTTCTTTCCCTGTTTGCAAGCAGCAGTAATACGTTTTTGAATGTTATTTTAGTGTAACACTTGTATGTTGTTTACTGTAAAGAAGATGACGTTAAAAGTCAACTCCTCTAAACTGTGATTAGATAGTCAATATTAGATTTTGTGATAATTTCCCTGTGCCAAAACCAAGGAACAGTTATAGTATTATGTAACAGTGGGTGACTACTGCTGATAAATAATCCATTAAATAGCCATGGATTTTTATTATGAAATAAAATGTAGTGTGTTTGTTTGTTAACTTATGCTAGATTGAGATTTCAGGTTGAACTAACAGACATCTGTGGGAAGGCTCTGGCAGGAGGTGAATGACAGAGAATATAGTATTTACAAATACATATTTTCAAATGCAAATATTTTTTTAAAAATGGTTGGCTGTAGCTCAAAGGATTCGAATTTTTTAGTTCAATTCAGTAACAACTCATCGTGAGAGAGTTGAAGCTGCTGGAAAGAGCATGAAGAAGCTGGAATTTCATAAAAGTACAAGACTTTTTTTTTTCTTAGTAAAGGCTCTTTATCATCAGGAACAACGTAAACTTTAGAAATTAGGTCCTGGGAATCAAATATAATTTTGCCGAAAGACTGTGGTTTGGAAAGAGCGAGCTTACAGGTGGGACGTAAGGGAGATTTTAGCTGTTCTTCTATAACCTCTGTATTCCTTGTACTTTTTAAAGGATTAGACTGTGACCCTTCTTTGATGAGGGTCTGTGTCCTCCTCCAAGTATGTCTCCCTGCAGTCTCCAAAGAAGGAAACAACAACTTCCAGGGTTCCCAGTTTCAGGCTCTGAGAAGGCTGCAGTTCCTGCTGGGAGGACATAGGAGAGCCAGAAAGTATTGGGCAAGGTGAGTGCATGCTCTGCATCTCCAGAAAGGACGTTAGAGAGATCCACGGTCGTGCTCAAATCCAGAGAGCTTGAGCAGGGATTCAACACTGTCCAAGTGCAGACAGCACCTGGAGCCCAGAATCCCGGGCTGCTGGGTTGATCTGAGAGACCATCCAAGGCTGTAACATCACAAAACTATGTGAGTTTTTTCCCCCTCTTCCTTAGTTTATAATTCTGACAGCTAGGAAAACAGAAAAGGTGTGCTGCAGTGTCTGAGAGAATTTTAACGTTTCAGTCTTGCCAGAAAGCAATTGTGAATGTGCATACCCATGAGAAAACATTAGCAGAGCTACTTGGAATGATTAGTGCACCTGCAGTTTATGATGCCAGAAGCATAACTTTTTCAGTGCCTCAAATTAGGTCAGTCATGTAAATCTTTATATGGTACTTCTCAGCCACAATCAGTGATGCATTCCTTTAAGCCTTTCCCATGTAGAACAGTACCTTTTATTCCTTGGATATTTCAATGTTACTTAGTGGAATGACATAAGAGTTAGTGAAAAGATGGCAGAATCCAGGCAAGTGGGAAAGGATGACAAGGAATTGGAGAACGTCATTGTAAAGTGTCATAATTCCAGGTAATGCTTGACCGAATGTTAAGGGTCGAGGGACCGAGATAACAACTCCTTGAATTCCTTAACGATCCCCTCTGTCTTACCAGAGACAGAAGGGTTTCAAAGGGGAAGGAAGAAATTCACACCTCACTCTGCGTTTCGGGAAAACTGAAACAAACTTTTAATACACAATAAAACCATGCAACTATACACTATTATATATATAGGCACAAACCGAGAAAAAGGGAAAAAAACGAAGAAGAGGGGACTTAGATAACCAGAGTTCTGTGCAGTCCTGTTCAAGGTCAGTGCTCTGGGCAGGCAGCCAGCGGCAAGGGGGGAGTGAAGGCCTTGCAGCTGCTTCCAGGCAGGGAAAGTGAAGTTCTTTCCGCGCAGCAAGACCGGGGGGAGGGAAACGCCCCGCGCGGCTCAATTTAACAGCGGGAAAGCTCTCGGCACGAATATTCTCACCCGATTTCAGCCGGGACGGACTCACGGCAGTAGCAGTCCAAAGTCTGTAATCCGATGCCGGCCCTCAGCTCTCGGCCTAGTCGGGCCTGGTCGCCGGCAGAGCGGATTCGTGGGAGTCCTCCCTTCGTGAAGTCCGGGAGTCCGAGAGAGAGATCCACCCCCGGCCTGCTGCTTTTAAAGGCTCCCGGCGTAATGTTTCACCCGACCCCCTTAACCAGTTAAATGGAGAATTATCGTACTGCATGGAATAATTCTGTTTGGCCATTACCCAAAACAAGGAAGTTTCAGCTCAAACCGGGACACCGAAGAAGTTACCCGAGAAAGGAAAGGAGAATGACATTTATTCCTCTGAGAGTCTCCCTCATAAGGTGCCTATATTGAAACACTTGCTGCGCTTGGCTGTGTATCTATAAAAGATGTTTAGAAAGAGGATGTTATTACTGTTAAGACAATCTAGTGGATTAAAGAAAATGTAATGGCATTTCAGAACACTCAAGTCAGTTTGGTATGCTTTGGTGACTGTTGGCTGTTAGAGAAAGTATCTATCTATGAGGCTTGAAGGGACTTTTCATCCAAGTATGTTTGTGACTGAGAAGTTCTAATCACAAATACACTATTTTGTCCACCTGAGTTTTTTAGAAGGACATTACAGGGTTAGCAGGGAGCAGAGCTTGTGAGCTGGGCAGCCTGGCTGTTGGGGTTTCAGAAGGATGCTCCTAGATAGGTTCATCTTCTCCCAAATCATGAATTTCCAAGGAAGGTGTTTTATCAGCATTTTGCAGACAAACCACTCAGTAGTTTCATAGCTCTGGCAGCAAGTAGTGATGCTGTGTGATTTGCAGTGTACCATGGGCCACGTCAGCCATCAACTGTTTATTTCAAGTGAACAGTTCAGTGATTCAGTTGTAGATCAAGCACCATCCTGTTAAACCAAGGGTTTTGTTATTACTGGGATTAATCAGCGTATGGGTTACCTCACAAGATTCCCCTGCAGCTCAGCGAACCTTTTGTCTTCATCTAGATGAAACTGTTAAAAGCTGGAGCGCTGGACCTACAAAGGCTTTGCAAGCTGCAAGTGATCTTTGAGTGGTACTTACAAAACAACTGCTTTAAACTAGGTGATAAATAGTCATGAGCCACACATATTCAGAGTTGTTCCCTAGAATTCAGTGTCTGTTAATAGTCAAGCTACATTTCAAACAATTACCATTTCCAGTGAATTATTTAAGTAACTCCACTATGCTTACACAGAAGTGTAGTACAGAGTATTTTACAGAAAGAGATTTTTGCTTGACACATGCAAGGTAATTCAGCCTGTGCGTATTACCTTGTAAAACACAGTTCTGCTTCTAAAATTATATGATACTATTCTTTCTAAGTAGATACAGGTTCTTAAACAGAGTAAGGACTCCCTGAAACAATACCTCAGCCTAGGCCATATTGACCACCATCAGTGGGTCCACCCTGGCCTCCAATCGGGAGATTTGGAGACACACCATACATAACGCTGCTGCCTCCTTTGAGAGCACACGTAGACTCAGTCTTGAGGAGAGGAGACAACGCAGAAAGAACCATGCCTTGACTGTACCACCCAAGGAGACCTTCCACTGTGCTCTTTGCAGCCGGTCTTGCCTATCCCGCATTGGCCTTTTCAGCCATCAGCGCACTTGTAGTAAGCGTGGGTAAAGCCCTTCCCAAATTTTCGTTTGCAAAGCCAAGCCATGATGATGATGGTGATACGAAGTCTCAATAGTTAAAACTATTATCATTAGCAATGTGTAAGATAATTTTCCTGCATAGTGTTCTTTAGGGGGGGAATCATTCCTAGTTAGCATTTGATCACTGGGAAGAAAATTCCCACTTCTGTTTACTGTCTTGCGGTTTTGCACTAGGTGGGCTTCAATGGTTTTTTGCATCTTGAGCTCTAAGGCTGTGGTGCGTGCACTAGTCTATGAATGCAGGTGACTCACTTGCATGCCCTTCCTCATGGAGGCTAGTTGAGCGGAAGTGACACCCAGGATGGAGGGGTGAGGAAGAGGGAAGCCTGTGGTCCCTCCTGACAGCACTCTTCTCCTGGAGCTACCAGAGGTGAGCTCAGAGACCTGCATCATTCCCATGGTTGTCACTTTTCAGGTAGTATGGAATCTTGTTGTGTCCCTAAAACCAGCTCACCTTCTCCACCACCACAGTTCCTGTGATCTCACTGGCTGTGAGCCTGCATCTCTTGGTTAAGTTCCGAGAGCATTTGTGTATTTAAATTTATGTACAGACTGTAAAAGTTGTGATCATTATATTGTACATTCCAACAAAAGCCTCCAGCCTGCTACCTTTTTTCCCAACATTTTCCTTAACAACATGGATCAACTAATGAAAAGGAAAGAAAACTGTATTGTTTCAGACAGTCTCTATTCTAGGAGAGACTCTCCTAGGCACTCTTTCTTAGATATTAAAGAAATCCATAAAATTTAAGAGTGGGATTGAGAATAATCTTTTCTTTCCCTTTCAGCAGATGGTGAATGAATCAGAGTATCTCCAGGATTAAATAGGAAAAGCACAAACCTTCAAACAATAAGCAAAATAGTATGAGTATATAGTATGTATTGACAAGCACAACAGGCTTGATACCTAAAACAAAACAGTGAGAAAGTGTTGCCATTTGAATGCAATTTCTCTTTTACTTTTGAGGAAGGAAAATGATGTGACTTCTCAAGACTTGACTACTTTCTTAGGAAACCCCTACATTCATTTATTTTCTCATGGCAGCTGCTGAGTACCGGCTGTTCTTCCTGCATGCTCCCAAAGAAACTGGTAGCATGGGAAGATCCCCAGGACTGATTTAATTATTCTCCCAACTATGGTTTGCAGTGGAAAGGTGTTTGTTTTTTTTTTTTTTTAATCAGCCTGACTCTCTTCATTTCCCAGACACAACACTAATTGCCAGGAAAGGAGCTGTTCAGAGGAAATACGTACCTATTGGGACATTTTGTATTTCATCTCATGTACATTATGAAGCTTTTGGGAGAATCTGCCACAGTCAACAAATGCAGCTGGGGAAAGAATGCTCGTGCTTGGCGTGACATTTTGCCATGCTGCTCAATATTTAGTCCTAGTTCACAGGAGTTATTATAATGTTATAATAAGTTTTAAAAATATATTCTGTTGCTAAGAGGAAATTTTCTTTTTACAGTCCATGTCAGGTTTGAGACTTGATATATTGGTAACATTGGAGCAACAGACAAGACTTGCCGAAGTTTTAAAATAAAAACATACCAATTTATTGGAGAATGAGTTTGTCAAATCAGTGCAATATGCTGTTAGATAAAGTATCCTTATCACTTCAGCATTTACATTGTATTTTACATGGTGTGAGTGTCATTGTATAACATGTGAACTAGATAGGTAAATGTAATGATCAGGTGATGTTAAAATAATTCCTTTCACGTGGCACTTCTAAAATCTCTCACTTGAGGGGAAAAATAAGTGGTACCCTGCTTTTTATTCTCTTGTCCTGAAATTATATTTTTCCTTGAACAGCAGAAATGTTGGCTTGTTTAATAGAACATCAGAAAGGAGTTTAATATTCTATAGAAATTAGATCTGTGGGAGTAAAAGATGCATTAATGTAGTGAAGATGTTTCAGAGTTCCAGTTTACTTCAGAAAACATAGGAATTCACCCAGACAAGTGTCTTGCAGTGGCTTGTGGTTTGTTCTGTGCTTGAGACTGAATCCAGTCAGTTTCTTTGCTCTTTCTTCTCATATCCAGTCAAAGTGCCTTTTTTTTTTTTTTGCCCTGTTCTATTGAAGTTAATGGAAGATTTGCCACTGATATTCTGTGGAAACAGGGTTATACTCAAAAAGAGCAGAAAAGATGACTAGATTTCTCCATTTCCTCTCTATTTCACTCCTTGGATTTACTTCCATGATATCTATGGTGATAGTACCTGAGTTATTACTATCTAGCTTTTTTACTTTTAAAAGCTGTCTTCTTTTATCCATCTGCGTAGTTGCTTTTGGTGCCAAGATGCTGTTCTTTCTCCTGCTGTCTTCAGAGAGTTGTTTCCACTCTGTCATTCCAATTCCTACCTTGTGGGTTTTTTCTAGACTGTCCTTGTATTCCTGTTGACCCTTAAGTCCTTCTTTAAAATTTAAAAATGTGTCACCGTAAGGCTTTGTTTGCATTGCCCCAACCTATTGTAGGTAAAAGTTCTTCCTAAATACGTTTGAGTTTAATATGTTAGGTTTGGAGGGCAGTGTCCACTGCTCTGAATGCTGTGTGGTTTGGAGAAGGGGATGGAGAGAAAAAGCTCCATACGTGCTCTCTTCTGTGAGTGTGAAACTTTCCCCTGCCTCCTCTCAAACCTTGCTCCCCTCTATTTACCTCTGTGGTCAGCTGATAAAAGGAAGAAGTTTTTGGTGGGTTAGACCAGTACCCTCCTTCCCTACCCTTTTCATTCAGCTCATTGAAAATGTTGACTGACTGTTGCCCTTTTCCATGACCATCTTTAGAAAGGAGGAGGAGCCTCCCTGTACTGTCCTTTATATTGTATTCAGTGCCAGAGGAGGCTGAAGTTTCTGCTGTAACTTAATGTATATGCCTGCATACAGGAGAGCTTAACCTTCCCTGCTACTTACTGTCTGCAATGAAACAGAGACTGGTAAGCATTAATATAGTGATGGATCCTACCCTGAGAGCTCTGATGCCTCTTCACACCTGTTTGTGCCTGATAATTAATGTAAGAATTTATAATATGTAAAGTAATACTTTATAATAAGGAACATCATTAAATGGAGGCAGTACAATGGCCAGATCAGTATTCTAGACAGCTGGCTGCTATTTAGTTTGCTTATGTATTACTAGCCCTGTGATGCCTCTCTGTCTGATTCTCTGCTTTCCAAATAAAGAAAATGGGGAGGAGGTTTGTTGTTTTGGTTTTGTGGGGTTTGGTTTTGGGATTTGGGTTTTTTTTTTAATTGTTTGGAATTATTTTTATTTTTCCTGTAGTTACAAAATGTAACATCTATTTCCAGTGAGGTTTTTTAATTCGTCCTGTGTGCTCACTAGTCTCTTGTGATAGAGGAGTTACTGAACATATAAATATGGCTTCTGCCCAAGGCTGAGAAGGCAGGAGTTCAACAAAAAATGAAAAGAAGCCCCATGAAGCCAGAAGCCTTGCAGCTGCTGGCAATTAGGATTGTCATTGGTGCTCCCTCCAGGAGCCCTCTGCTAACACACCCATGGTGGTGTGCAGCAGGCAGCTGTGTTCTCACAAGGCGGGGATGTAAACACAGGAGGAGGGGACTGGTTGTTTAACCAAACAGGTGTATGACTTCAGTGGTTCCCCCAAGGTATTGTCAGCTGCTCGAGAGTCATCCTCATGTCTGTAAGATGTAGAAAGTTTCTTCTTCAGTTGAAGTGCAGCTGATGCAAGCCTCCATTTCCTACAGGCGTTTGGAAAGGATTGTGTAGCCTTTTCTGCTTTCCCAGCAGTTGGATAGTCCCACAGTCCCGGGGTAGAATATACTGGACTTGCTTCATTTAATCATTTTACCATTCACAGTTGTATTCTGCTTCTTGTTTACAAACCATATCTCATCTATGCTATTTTTTAAAAACTACTGTGGTTATCATAGAAATCTCTTCACGCGTGTCACACTGAATACTATTATGAAATACCAACATGTACAAGTTAGTTGCATTCTGTAGCCTAGCACATATGTAATTACTTCAAAGCTATTGTGCTTGTTTGGTAAAGCTTTATTTTAATGAATGCCTAGCACTGATTAGATGCAGTTTTCTAAGTATTAATTTAAATGGAGTCCATGTGGTAACAGAGTAATGCTGTGCTCTTCTTCAAAGGGAGTTTTCCTTGGTAAGGCAAATAGCTTCTGGAATCTCTTACACTTCATTACACCTGTGCAGATGCTACACCCATTAGAGGTTGGTACAAAGTAATTTAGAAGAGACTGTGTAACTAGTAAGACTCTAAATGTCCTACCCTTGGTAACAGACTGCTATATTATTTAATTCCGTATTTGTACCACGTCATATTTTTGCTCCTTAGTTTCTTAAAATTTTCTGTGGATATTCATGTTTTGTCTCAAATTTAGCAGTCTTACTTCAACTTACTGTAAGCCAATAAATCAAATCCTACAAAGCCAATATAAGAAGCAAACAAAGCAAGAGAATTGTGAGACAAGTGATGACAGAAACACAAAATCAGACTGAATATATTTCTTTTATATTTTGCCAAATGGCTGTAAATGGGAAATAGTCTTCTTTTTATTTTTAAAGACCTAATTCTTCTCAGAAGATTAACAGCACTTTTGACATTTGGACTAATTCAGTCAGTTAGTTTGGCCTCTCTATCCAGATAATGGTGAGAATATTGAAAGAACGTACACAGTCTGAGTGCACACAAGGACAAGTTTTCTTTTGTAAGGACTTTATGGTGCTGGAAAAGGGGATCTGCTTGAATGGAGTTCAGCCCTTGCCCTGCTGTTCCTGATGCAGAGAAAGATACGGGAGTGAGGCACTCATGAGTGGCTGTTCACTGTAACTAAACCTGAGATCAGGGTGTACTGATTCTCCTCTGTTTTGCTACAGGATGTTTCATCACTGCTTTGAAATGTAAAGCTTTGTATGTGAGGGGATTTTCTGTGATGTGTAGAATATACAAATGAAAAAAAACTGAACTGAAGTTTGAGGAGCCTGTGAGCCTATTCCTGAGAGCTAAGGCTGTGATCTTGCTATGGGTATATCTAGTGATTAATATAGTCGTGTATTTTATGATTTAAGTCAATACTAACTGTTGGTGTATCTTTCTAGCAGAAATTAGAACTGTGGAAAATATGCTACTCTCTCTGGGAAACTTAGCAGCCGAAACCCAGCTGCAACACTATCGTGTGGGAAATAATCTCTAACTGGTCTTGTTTTATTAACTCTAACCAAAACAGTAGCTGTGTGTGGACTAACCCCTTTTATCCAACCACAGTGCCTTAAGAGATGCATGCTGTCTGTGTGACAGAGACGCTATCCAATCACCATGTAGCTAGTCGGGTGGACAAGAGTCTATAAATTGAGATGTATTGTAAACAATAAACGAGCACGATTTCTAACCATATTGGTATACGATCTGTGACTCGGACTCCATCCGCAGAAGGGTCCCTGCTACAACTAACAAACTAGCTGACCTGATAGGAAAAGTGAGTTTACATATGGTTGGTACAGTGAATATGGCTTGGGTCCTGTAGAAAATAGGTGTTCGTGTATGTAATTAGTCTCACAATGTGTTTGTATGAGTGAGTAAACTAAAGATACTTAGACAACATTCATTTTGTATTTCCCAACCCTAGATTGCTTTATGAACCTATGATTGCCTTATGTGAAGAATTGTGCGTTGGACAGGTGTACATACACGTTATGGCTGAAATAGTTCTTTGTAAACTTCCATATAATCAAGATTTGTGGTTTGTTCTTTTTTTTCCTTTTAGTCATGTTAGAGTTCTTGTAATGTCATGCTTACTTCACCCTTTAGGAGATTACTGTCTTTGCCGGAGTCTTCAGCTTGAGGTGTGTTTTCCATCAGAGCATCCAGTTTAGCTTGAAGCCCTGGTTCTTACACAGTTTATTTGTCTGTGGGCTTTTTAGCTTATTGTGGAGATAAGGGTTAGTAGTCCAGAAACAGGACTGAAGTAACAAAGCTTGCAAGGTCAGCTATCACAGTAGCAAAAGTTAGAACTGAACCAGCAGGACATCTTTCCATCCATGCCTTTTAGTTTCCCCACATTTGACATCGCTGCCAGGCATTAGTAGGGAATGCCAGAGGTGCACCTTGCTGGCCTGTAGGTACCAATGTTGCAAATCCGAATGCTGATTCTGAGTCAGGATTGCTTTGTGATCTCCCTAGCTTGTTCTATGTGATGCTTTTCTTTCTTTTATTTCAAGGGGCATGGAATGGTAAAGGCAAGTAAGTTTTTTCTTTGTTTTGATTTGGTTTTGTTTTGGTTTTTAGTAAAATCCATTTTGTTTAGAAAGAATAGCACAAAGTTGTGTTTGTTCATATTCAGTGAAAAAAATCTTCCTTGCCTACCAATGTCAAAATTCTTTCTCCTGAACTACATCCTCCTCACCCTGTTTTGACCCACACTCAGGACTGCTTCTCTCCACCTTCATCTGTTGTACAGTCTGCCAGTAATTTCTTTCCTGTTTTGTTTAGTTAATCCTTGCTCAGGTCTTGCCATATGGTCAGCAGCCTTTCCAGTTTTGGGTTATCTCTATGTAGAGATCTGTAAAGAGTTCTGATTTACTTTACTTAGATTTTTTTAATCTAAAAATCTAAAACTCTTTGACACTTTATTAAGCAATGTATTATGTAGATAAACTTAACACATGGCATGTTTTGCATGCATGTGTGTGAACTTGAATCAGGCATATCCCAGGATACTTCATATCTGCCACAAATGTTTTCTATGCAAGTTCATCATGTATCATTAGGCATATACAGTGCTGTGATACTGCCTTCTCCCTTTGTAGGGGTAATTTGTAGGGGTAATGGTCCGTTTCCATTTTTGTAGCAAGCCTCTGGAGAGACATCCATTCCCTTCGTGTCACGGCATTGTCTGAACTGTTGTTGGCCTTTGGCTGCCTGTGCCAAAATGTCTTAATTTGGGTAGTTTGCTTTACCTTTATAATCTTGGCAAAATAGTATTTTGAGCATAAAATTGGCAAGACTTCCAGGTGACTTCAAGGTTTATTTTTTGGGCTAGCTGGGATAAATTTTGTACCTGCAATTGTTGGTTTGTTTGGGGTGTGTAGGCACAAGTGTGTCTCGGTTGGTTGTCAGAAGCTTTGTTCGCAGTTGTGGTAGAGCATCAGGATAGAGCATCCAAAAAGAAATGTAATTGCCACTTATATTGGAGAAAGGAATACAGTTTTAGGGCTTTCTTCTGTTGAGCATCTGGGAAATAACAAGGAGAATGAAATCAATACAGGTGGTGATAAAACTTGAACTACTGCAGTTCAGCGTACTCAGCATGTTACTAAGACATAATCTTGCTAGAAGGCACAGGTGAATGGATTCGTTTAAGATGAGCAGAAGCTGTTTCTTTCTGCTCAGTTGTTGAATGTTGGGTTTTTTTAAAACATTAATACATGAAATTGTCATATCTTTTTTTTTTTTCCAGTGTGGTGTTTATTTTATGGTTTGTTTTTTTTTTTTAAGTTCCCTGGTTAACATACTTAGTATATCCCCAAATACTCAAAGAAATACTCAACATGCAGCAAATTGTTGCAATTTAAAAGTGGGGGTAAGCAGGTCCTCTTTTTTTTTTTACAGGGACAAAGGGAAAGAAAAATGTCTAAGATCTAAACTTAGAAGTCTATGTGAGTTTATTTCACTTAGAGAGTGGCACAAAAGATTATAAGTACCTGGATAACTATATTTCAAAGGTGAGCTATGGGTCACCCAACCTGCAAGACTGATGAGGAGAAGAGGGACTGGCCTTTGTATGAGGTTCAGCCATAAACAACTGGGAGCAGTAATTTCCTAAACTGTTGCCACCTAGTAAACACATCTGTCTACACTCTGAAGCAGCTCCTGTAAAATCTCTGTAACTGATGTTCAGTATTTTCAAATAAATGTTTATACATATCTACTCTGTGGGTTGTGTTATAGATTACAGTATGAGTTGTTACTGTTGAGAAGGATTTATTCCCTTAAACAAATAGAATGGAAAATTCTCTCCCATTTTACCTACTCTATATCCTTACAAAAGTGGATTTCTCTCTTCTTCCTCACCAGGAATTAAGTGGGATTTTTCCAGTTTAGATTTAAAAATCCCCCGAATTTTTTGAAAATTTTGTTTAAATGTATAAAAATTTGTGTCTGCTACTGTAAGTAGGCTCATAGGTGGAGATTTTAATGTAAGTAGGTTCATAGGTGAAGATTTTCATGTATTGGACATGGTTCTGGGCAGTCAGCTCTGGGAAGCCCTGCTTGAGCAGGGGAGTGGACCAGACAACCTCCAGAGATCCCTGCCAACCTGAACCATTCTGCCATTCTGTCACTACTATATATGGATAAATTTGTAGCAGCTGATGTGAAGAATGTCTGTAATCTGGTTTGAAAGCTTCAACTCTAGCCCTTCATCACAGGGAATAGATGATTTAGCTTTAGAGATTTCCTTTGGAAACTTAATTCACTGGCATTTCTGCTGATGAAGTCAGAATTTAGTGACTGAGACAAACAGACAAATAGTATATTCATGAGAATGTTGAAGAAGCCTCTAGATGGCTGAGTATTTTATGTATTTTGAAAACATCTCTGGAGTAGTGACTGAAACATAAGAATTACAAAGCAGACCTGAAATAAAGGGTTGCAGAAGTAGTATTTCATCATCCTTACTGCATAGGATGGCCGGTACTGGAGAGCTGCTTATTCAGTTTTTCTCTAATATTTCAATGAACAGTTCTAAGCTTATCTTAGGATTTAGGACATGTAATTGTGTACCAGTTGATTTCTGATCATCATTACGGTATCAAAATGATTCCCAAGTGTTCATTGAAACAAATTTCATTCTTGAAACAAAGAGTATTTTTATTCCCATTTTACAAGTGGGAAGTGAAGCCAATGAATTATTTAATATCAGGAGTATTGGCAAACTTGGGTGTATATCTAGATCCTGATTTCTCTTTTTTCCCCATGTCTATTTTTCCACTGTATCTGGCTTTATATACAATTTCACTTTAAAAGCATTGACTTCAGCTGCAGCTGTAATGCTTAGTAGTTCTGCAAGACAGGTCCAAAGATCTCAACAGAAGCGCCAGAAAGTGAGAAATATGTAAATAATGGCCAAATGTGAAAAAACATTGAAGGAACTTGCTAAGGAACTTGTCCATTACCTTTTAGTAATCCCTTGATGTCATATGTGGCATCACTCAGTTTGGTCTGCATGCAGCAGTGGTAGGAGGAGCCTCTGGAAGGGAAATAAGTACTTTAAACAGTCATGCAAGCTCTCAGAGAGAGGAAAGAAGTCACTCCATATCACACTGTGAATATCATGGGAACTTTGTGATTATTTTTGTTTTATTTTTCCCCCCTTTTTTAGTTCCACAAGCATAGCTATTCCTAAAGTAAAAAAAATGAAGCTCTACGTGTAATGGTACATATTTTTGTTTGCATAATTTGTGTGAAGTTAATTGTTGGGTTTTGTTTTGGGTTTTAGTTATCTTTTGTCTACGGGTAATGATTGAAATCTCAAGTAAACTGAGATAAAATAAAATTTTTAATGGTCCCATTGTTATATTTTTCCTGAACTCTCTCATGTTAGTGCTTTTCAGAATAGATCTCCAGTCTGATGTTGAAGTAATGAATTTTGATTTCATTACTTGTCACAGGGGAAAAAATGCACTTCTTATGAACTGTTCACTTGCTGTCTTTTCATTGTTTTTTTTTTTCCTGATAGGACAGTGAAGGAAATGTAGTATGATAGTATTTATTACTGTAATGTGAAAGCACAGCAATAGCCTAAATACAGCTGACACAGAATAGCTTACCAGACTTACAGAATGGTAACAGTCAGGTATTCTGATTAGTATAAAAACACTTGATGTCTTTTATCAAAAGTTTTATTTTAAAGTGGTAAATATATCCTTTTTGAAGATATATCCCCCCCCACCCCCCCTTGCTGGGAATGGTATGGGAAGTCTTCTTTTTAATAATTCTTTAATAATGATAAAAATTTACAGAGCTAAGTTGTTAACATTGTGGTTTTATTTTCCATTTCACAGCCCGCATACTGGGTGGCAGGATTACGAACCTGATGTGCCCCGGATTCCCACTGCTTGCATCTCTGTGGAAGATGCTGAAATGATGTCACGAATGTCTTCCCGGGGCACAAAGATTGTTGTGCACTTGAAGATGGGGGCTAAGACCTATCCAGATGCTCCTTCCTTTAACACTGTGGCAGAGATCGTTGGAAGCAAGTATCCAGAGCAGGTGAGGTAGAAGATACAAAAATAAACTTGCTTTGCTCTTTAAAGATCTGTAAAAAAACAAACCCAGAGAACAGCCCTTCCTAAGAAATCCCTCACATGAGTAACTCTTGCTCACCTACTCTTCCTCATCTCAGACACCTTTGGCTTTTCAGTCTTTTTCAGGTAGCGGGTTTGAAACCACCAGGCTCAGTTCTAATGCACTAGGATGTATTTTCGAAAACTGTAAGAGTTACTGTATTCTAAGAATAGGAAATTCAACTAAACTGTACACAATTCAACCTCCTTTTTGTTTCCTTGGCTTAAAGCTCTCTTTAAATAGTACCATCTGTTCAGGCTTATGAAAAAGCGTGTATGTAAGCAGAAGTGAAATCCTAGCACTGTAACGAATACAGTTGTTGTTTTAAATAACAAGTAATAAGCTAAGGTTGCCATAATGATGTGTGCTTGGGGTTTGCTTATTGTTAATAATCTTCAAGTGGTTTCTTGATCAGGCAAATAAGCCAGATTCTGTTGTCCAGAAATAAAATTGTTTGCATGAGTTTTTCCTTAAATGTAAAAGTGAACACAGGATGTCAGTTTAACTTTTGTGAAGATGGTTTTTCTTGTGCAAGTCATTGCTGTGTTTAGCGGAGTTACTTTGGAGAAACAAACCATCTGTGCTGAAAAGCATCTGCAAATTCTGTTTGAACAGTAGTTAATCCTAAATTACAGATTCACAGAATCAGAATCATTTTGGTTGGAAAAGACCACGAAGATAATCAAGTCCTACCTTTAACCTGGCACTGCCAGGTCACCACTAAACCATGTCCCTCAGCACCACATCTACACATCTTTTAAATACCTCCAGGGACGGGGACTCCACAACCTCCCTTGGCAGCCTGTTCCAGTGCTTGACAACCCTTTCTGTAAAGAAATTTTTCCTAATATCAAACCTAAACCTCCCCTGGCACAACTTGAGGCCATTTCCTCTCATCCTGTCACTTGTTACTTGGGAGAAGAGACCAACACCCACCTCACTACAACTTCCTTTCAGGTAGTTGTGGAGAGTGATATGGTCTCCCCTGAGCCTCCGTTTCTCTGGGATAAATAACCCAAATTCCAGTTTGAGACTTTCCTTGTTTTCTCTTTTCTTCCATCTTAGCCAAAAATCATACAAACTAAATTCATGTGTCGAAAGTCTGTGTGAGGTACGAGGCCTGGTGCCGCAGTATGTGGTCTTCTGCGTACCTGATATGAGGTCTTGTGTGTCACCTCACAATGCGGACTGATTTTTCCGGCGATATGGTTTATTGTGAAAATGCTGATGCGAACCTCAGTTACAGCAGCACTAGAAATTGCTGCTGGAGTACATCTACTGAGCCATGATTCTTATTTAAACATTGTAGTTTTCTAACTTCAATGGAAAGTAAGAATAACTGTCTCTGTCCTTTAAAACAGGCATAGCTCTTAAAAGATTTTATCTTTCCTGAGATGGTAGTTTTGTAGCTCTGGCTTATGATGTCTAGAGATCCTCAGGGTTAGCGCAAATATGCAGTTTCAGAAGCTTCATCACTGGGCAGGGAAAAAGTAACTACCCTCATGGTTGATTTGTTTACGTGCCATCACCTAGGAGTCTAGCTTTATGAAACACATATTTACCAAGTTAAAAGACAATGCCCCAATTTCTAAATTAGGGTACAGTTCATTTAATTTTATGTCATCTATCTCTTCAGCCATGCTGCTAACCAACTAATAGGCTATCTTTCCTGAGTTGTATTTGGCAAACATACAAATATATTTCAAAATGCATCAATTCAGTTCAGTTTATGAAGTGTCCAAATGTAACCTTTAAAAGATGTTTTAAGGTACTTGCTTGTACTTGATTTTTCTCTTTGCTGTCCTGCTCGGTTTCTTTAAGTAATGAAATGGATTGGGATCTCTTCACTTCTTGCACTGAGAAGCTCAGTTTTTTGAAACACTGGGTAAAGACTTATTTACAAGCCCCCTGCTGATGTTAATGGGAGTGATAGTGGACACACTTTGAAAATGTAACCAAGAAACGGAAAAATAAAACAAGTGAATGTTTAGGTTTTTTAGTACTTAGTTCCTCTTGGAGCCTTAATGGGTCCTTCACCACGCTCATTCCACTGCGTTACTCTGGTAAAAATGGGAACCATCTAGCTATTTAGGTAATAAAACACAGCACAGACCCAACTTCTTACAGTGCCTTTTATGCCAAAGTGTTTCAAAATGCAGTACAAATCCAGGGGAATAGAAAGGTGCCATTTCCATGGGCCAGAAATTCAATTTAAGTTTTGAACTGAAACAAAAGCAAATCTGGATCTCTGAACTCTGGGTGAGAAAGCAGCAGCAGTTGGTATCGCTCTTACAAAGATCTAAAGCAAAACAGTTTGAAATTAGGGTGAAGCCTGTGAAACGTAACTGGTCACAGGTATTGCAGCAAATTGTAACTTAACTTAAAAAACTGGAACTTAATTGAAAATTAGGGTCATGTAGGATACTGAAGAAGTCTGTGGTGAGAAGTGATACGGTTCTAGATGTAACTGCGCGTTAGGCATGTGTTTGTGTTCCTCTATGTATTGACCACAGTTTAATATACTGCTTGATTTAGAAATAATTTATTCATTCCTCCTGTGAGATTTTAGCATGTTTGTTAAAAATAATCACCAAGAATGGAAATAATATTTGCCTGAAAATTTTATCTGTTACAAGAAATGTTGAATATTATTACTAAAATCCTTTAAAGTAGAAAGCAATTTATTGGAGTTTTTTACCTGATTTTTTGTTTTGGGGTAGTATTTGTTTATTTGACCTTTCTTGTAGCATGTCCAGTTCAGTTTCTTCTTTTCAGTCATTTTTCCAAGTGTTTTTTTAAATACTTGTATATAGCAGAGGAGATGGAGAAAAGTAAACCTAGAAAAATGTTAAGGAAAACAGGAAAAAAAAAAAGTAGTTGAAATACTTCTGACATATTTTCCTAAAAGTTTGCTGTATTTTAGACTTAGGGTTCTTAAACATGCTTTGTTTTTCTGTTGCAAGAAATGTTTGATATAATCAAAATTGATACTCAGAATTTTCAAGCTTTTGTTTAGGCACCTGTGCTTAACTTCAACACATTTACATTTCTGAATATCTTAAAGCAGCAGAAGAAATGCAATTACTGCTTTGTGAAGCATCAAGCTCTCAGGAATGCATTCATCTTCAAAAGCAATGATGTGACATGGGTGCAGATGTCCTGTTACTTTTTGAGGCAGCTCTGCACCCAAGGCACACAGGTACTTTTTAAAAGTTAGTCCGCTGATACTTCGGGTTTCTGTTCTGCTTAACTCTTTCTGTTTGGCCAGCCAGTAGCAGTAAGTAAGTGTTTTTGCATCTGTTTCTCCAGTTAAGAAAAATGTACTTTGAAACTTATTGTAAGTTGCAACTTTGCACTACCAAGTTTTCAGGTGGTGTAGAAAGCGTCTGAACAGAAAAAGGAATTTGATTTTGTCATGCTGTCAGTAAAGTTCAGTGTCTCGCCTGTGTCTCTGTTCTGTTTATCTGTGTTATCCCTTTTAAGTTAGGGAAGGGCTGCTCTCCCCAGACAGGACCCTTGCTAACGTCAGAGTGGACATGACCATGCATGTTCGGAGCAGAGGCATTCAACGTCCTCACTGCCAGTCCCGAGGTCCTTGTTTAGTGCCTGCTGAGGCCTGAATAGGCCTGTAGGTGCCCAAAGGAGGTGAGCCTGTGCCTGTAAGATTAGTGATGAGTTCAAGATCAAGGTTTTCTTCATATAAACAGATTGGAAGCAGTGGGACAATGTTGGGGTCACCAATTGTCGCGATCGGTTGGGACAGACAATGCAACAATGGCTTGTGTGCACACAAAGCCTTTATTGAAATGCTAGTGCGCAGTTTCTCTCTTATCACATTGCTTTATACTTTTCCAGTGCAGTGTTTTGTTTACATGCCTTACTTGGACTGGTTTCAAGTTCACTGTCCTGCCCAGAGATGAGCCGGCTCTCCAATCACCCATTGACCCAGCCTCTCTGTCTCCTCCTAAACAACACGCCTCCTGCTGTTGACTGACAGCAGGCTAATTCAGCTTCTTCCCGGACCGGCCGGGGTCACGTCTACAGGACCATACATGCTATAACCTGATGCTCTGGCATCAGGTGAGCTTGGGATTCTATTCTCACAGTGCTACGGACAGCAGTAAGAGTAGAAAACCTGTGGGTTGTGGGACTTAACGTATTTAAGCCTGTATGACTGCTGACAGTTGAGCCAGAGAGTCTGTGAAATGAGGAAGGATGGGAGCAGAACCTGCTGAGGTCCAGACTATTGCAGATTAGAGACGTTTGCAGTCCATTCCTGACTTTTATCTTGAAGGAGTTTTTGAAGCAGAGTAGAACCTGGGACCATGCTGTTAGCATCCTTTTGTACAGTATTGTGTATTGGAGCGATGTTTTATTTTAACTGTGTAAGTTGACACTGGAGACTGACTGAGAAATTCGCAAGTTAACTAATGTGGTTTTCATTTGAAATTCAGGCAGAGCTGGCAGTAAAACATGTTTGTCTTCTCATTTTAATACAGATGTAACATGATTGGTCTTAAAGTGCAGAAGCAACCATCTCTGGGGAGATGCTATAAATAGCAGCTGTTTCTTGTTAGTCTGGCTTCAATGTACTAATGTGCCAAACATGGAACCACAAAATACTGAAAAGGTATCAAAGTGGATAAAGGTACAACTCATCTATAATCCCAACTTTCAGCATCTTTCCC
>NW_010427475.1:48825-63907 GCF_000710305.1 Buceros rhinoceros silvestris | reverse complement strand
CCTACTGTGTGTTTCTTGGTGTACAGTGCTGTTTTACTTATCTTACTAAGTGATGGGAAAAGTGTTTCCTAAGAGCCTTACAGAGTACATAAATTTAATGGTTGCTCATTATTCTGTGATCTAGCATAAATACTGTAAAGCAGAAAGAGGGGAGCTCATAAGTGGCTTTTTTGGAATCCTGAAGAGCTGTTCTAACAATTCACTCTACACAGCTTTTTTGCCTCCTGTTTTTATGGAGTGCCATATCTACAAAATGTTCCATTTGAAAAGTGACTCTATTTTGAACACCAGAGGCATAAAAGACCATTGAAGAATGTACTGTAGCTCTGAGCCAAGTTTGGACAGCACTTTGAAAGTAGCAGTCCTAGGAATGACCTGAGAAGCAGAGATGCTAAGGTGATAGACAGTGAAGTTCTTTACCAATCTGTGATTGAGGTAACAGAACCTGTTCTACAGAGAAAATAGAAGCTTATTTACTTTTTCATTCTCCCTCCTTTCGGTATTTCAAAAATCAGCCCTCTCTCTGAATTTGAGATACTGGGCAAAGCTCCAGGGAACAAGAGAACATGAAAATTGTCCAGGCTTCTGAGCCTGTTAGGCATTCATGCATATAAGGGAAGAAGTAATTTGTAGACCAAAAGAAATCCCAACCCCAGGAAAAGAGAAAAAAAAACTTCTCTGAAGATGTGTAATGCTCAGTACAATGTTGTTTTATGACCTGGCATCAGTTCTACATATGTTAACAAAATGTCTATCCATTAACCCTTTGATGTGGCTTCCAGATATCCCTATGTTCAAACTAAATCATGCATACTATAGAGCTTTGAGGAGAAATGTTTTAAGAGCCTGGTGCCATCGCATTATGGCTCTTTTACCACATTTTCTCCATGTGGTTTATTTTACTATTCGTTCCAAAATGTTGAAGGGTTTTGTAAGTGCATTTCTGTGAGCTTCACTTCTGTGACTGTAAGCTGATGCCTGTCGCTACGAGAATTTAAGAGAATTTAAAAGAATTTAGGAGATGATTATGAGGACTGGTTTTTGAGAGTGCCAGTCCATTACTTCATGATAGTGAACTGATGGGAAAGAAGAAGAAAGAAAAATGGTGAGAAAGAAACAAGAGAAAGGGTGAATGAAGAAGGAACATCGGCATTATTAGGAAATGTATTTTCTTTGAAGATTTTGTATCAATATTTGCTCTGTATGTGTTTGTTTTATTAGTAACAGGACTTTGTACTATTCATTGGGGTGACTGTTTTTTATGGTGTGCCTTGTGGCAGAGGCAATATTGCCGTCATTTGTTCTTACACAGAGGTCTTGTCTTGATGAAAACAGTCAAATCAATAAGAAACTGATATGGAGGAAAAATTTTCTTTGTAACTTGACAATTTTAATTTTTATTGTAACTGGCAGAAGGCCTACCATGTTTTAAGACTAAAGTGCATGCTACATTTTGTGGTGTGGAGCTTGGCAAATCTAAATCTTGAATTGCCCATTTGAAACCCAATAGCTGGCTGAAAGCACTTAATTCTGCTAGGAAGAGCTTAGCAATAGTCTGCCTTCTGACTCTAAATGACTGATGTACCCTAAAGAAGATGTGTTTTTTGGAAACCTCACTATCTGGGTGTGTAACTTAAAAGTCATTTTTACATATGTGGTTGATGTCGTTAAGGGACAGTAGTTAAAAAGTGTTCTACCACTTAGAGTATGTGTCTGGAATCGTGGTGGAACGAGTGATTGCTTATACATGGAAGAAAGACTCAGAACAACTTAGATATTTTTAAAAATTATTTTCCTGATATAATTTTGCTGAAAGCCTCATGTCAGGTTCACCAGTGTAATGTGACCTTTGTAATGTTAAGATATTTTCAAAATGTCTAGACCGTATCTACACATGGGCAGCTGAGAGTGGGGAGAGGGCCGGCATGGGAACAATCTCTGATGACCTTGCAGACACCTGAAGTTGCTGTGTGCCTCAGCTTGGTGATGCTAGTACAGTACCAAGGGATGTGCTCCACTGGGTGTGGGCAAGCCAGCTGGTCTTTGAAAAGGTACTTCTGTTCCCAGCTGAGGCACAGTAGCTGTCGCTGTATGAGATCTATTGCAATATGAAGGAAAAATGTATTAGCTTCGTTTGCCAGCGGTGCCTGGTCTACAGAGGGAGCAGAACCTTCTTGGAGTGTCACACAACTTGCTGTCACACAGCTGGTGATATCCTAGGTTACTGTACAACTAGGGTGACAGTGACAAGGGATGAGAACGTCTAGGTGGCCTTCCTCACTAGAGTCAAGTGCAGTTTGGGGGAACTGTGCTGCTGTCGCTCTGCTATATGTGTTCCGTGTAGATTCTCTTGATGTGAGCTCAGTCTGTGTGCTTTCTGCCTTCCGCCTGAGCTTGGGCATAGATATCACGGTATGCATGTGGGAGCAGGGGTTGTGTCTGTCAGTGTTTTGGTAGTCGGGAAGGAGTCAGCTTGCGTCTGGCGGGGTTTTGGTAGCAGGGGAGGGGCTGTTGGCATGGCCCTTGTAAGAAGCTCTGCGAAAGCTTCGCCAGCTCTAAGTCATTCTCACCTCTGGCCAAGGCTGAGCTGATCATTACCTCTGCAATAAACATGTATAAGAGGGGAAACCAGTTGAGCAAAGCCTTTTGTTTTGGGAGTACCCTTTTGTTTTGAAGGGGACTAGGACAGAGAGGCAACCCATGCAGACACCTAGGTTAGTGAGGAAGAAGGCAGGGAGACGCTCCAGAGCAGCCCGTGGCAAGATGGCAGGCTGAATGCAGCCTGTGGAGAAGACCACACTGGAGCAGGGGCCTTGCAGTCCTCAGAGATCACTGGTGGAGAAACATTCCTCGAAAAGGCCATGACTCTGAAGCAGACTCCTGCTGGGCCATTTCGTCACTGTTGACTGCAGGAGACCCCCATACTAGTTGGAGGAGTTCATGGAGGGACGCCATGTTGCCACAGGGAAGAACTGTGAGAAGTGCTTCCCTTGGAGAGGAGAGAGCGGCAGAAGCAATATGGAGCAGACTGGGACTGACCGTGACGCACATTGTCTGCCCCTGCCTGCACTGCATGGTGGGGGAGAGGTAGCAAAGCTGGGCCCAGGAAGGAAGGGAGGGCTGGGGGTAAGAGGTACTGAGGATCCTATTGTTTTCCTCACTGTTCTACTCTGATTCAGTTGGTGATTTGGTAGTGGTTTCATTGTTTAAACTGAATTGATTTTGTTTCCCCAAGTTGAGTCTGTCTTTGACCTGTGACCATAACCGGTGAGTGAGCCCTCCCTGTCCGTTGTTCTGACCCGTCAGCCTTTTGTTGTATTTTCTCCTTCCTGGAGAGAGGCTGTGTGGTGCTTGGTTGCCAGCTGGGTCTAAACCACGACAGCGTGAAAGCTGGCTGCCTGCTCTAGCCCCTTTCTTTTTTTTCTTTTTTGAATCTAGGCTAGTATCTGCCCAAAGCTGCGTGGTAGACCTTTGCTCTGTGCACTGCTCTTCAGAGCGTTTGGTTGGATTTTAAATCCTGTACTTCGTAAATGGCAACCAACTAAATTGTGAGGATAGAAATTAAAAAGTAACATTTAGGGTGCTTATTCTATTGGCCAGCAAATTAATCTGAGCACAGAGTTTTGTAGTCCTTTTGAGGATACGAGTATTAAGTATATGTAACATTTTTTTCTTCCCACCCATTCCTTTGTCTCTAATCCCACACAGCAGTTTAAAGAATTACTGTGGGATTTTATTTCAGTATTGATTTAAAATACACATAGGGTTTACAGAATGGTTGTGAAAGCTTTTTTCTCCACATTGAAAAAGTTATCTTCTAAAATTACCCTGCGTCCTTCTTGCATTCTGATACGCAAGAGTATCTAAAGGGTACGCCTGGGTTTGGCAGATGTGATACTTGCCTGAGGCATGGAGTAAGAAACCACAATACTGAAGAGGGAGGAGGGAAGAAACTATATCATACTTCTAATTATGAATAAGTAGGTGCCAGAAATGCTTGTGCCAAGCATCAGGGATTAGTTTAGAAACAACTGTTCACTACAGAGTAGTCAAATAGATGTAGCAGTATTTTTGTATTTGTTAAGTGCAGGCTGTATGCTTGACCTTGTACAACAGCAGTACTACTGGGGTAGTTCTTGTCTTATTAAGTCTGCAGTCCAGAAGATGAGTACAGTGCTAAAAAAAATTACATCTTTTCCATTCAAGTCTAATGGAAATCTGCATGTCTGAGAGTGTGTGTGTTGGGAGTTGAGGGCTATTCGACACAAATTCAGAGGTTCTCACACATGGGACCAGTGTGGAGGAAGATCTGACAGTGAGTTTGTAGATGGTGGACAGAGCTAAGTTGTCAATGGAGTGGACGGGAAGTGCAGAGAAATCTAAAATGGTCAGGTTGGGGCTGAGATGAAGGGGGGAAAGATCTTGATCTGCTCAGTCACACTAAGATACTGACAGTAGGGATGTTATTCTAAGAAACATGTGGTTGTAGCAGTCGAGAGAATTGGTTACTCAAGGATGTAGCAGAGTGTTTAGCAGAGTTCATGGTTTTGATAGGCAGAGTGATGGTATTCTTGAGAAACCCTGAACCAGTTGAGAACTGTGGGTGGACTTTTTAGGGTTTCACGCATTGCATTGCTGTCTTGTGAGAACAAGGAGTGGTGGGACATGGTGAAAATGATAAGCTGACCACAGTTGGCACAGTCTTTAAGAGAATTAGTCTCAAGACCTTGAATTGCTTGGTTAGTATGTGCTTTAAAATATTGATATAATTCGTTCTTTTTTGTTTATACCGTAGTTATATAGTTTTTATACAGTTTCATCGGCCTAGGAGGAGTCCTGTAGGCTTCTGAGACCTTAAAGGCCTTGCACTTTGCCACTGTAGGTTTATTGTAAATGTGGTTACAATGATGCAAAAGTATTTATTACGGTTTGGCAAAGCAAAATGCACTGTAAAGCACATTGTACCAGTAAAATTTGTCTGAAATGGTTGTTAAAATGTTGAAGACCTTGTGAGGCTGGCAGGCATATATCTTAATTAAATCAAAGAATGAGTTTTGTTCATAGGGTTTCTCAGGTATTATCAGTACTTATACCAGCAATATATCATGAGGTAATACATAAGTTGTCTAGAATTTCATTGTGCACAAATATAATTCTAATTAATTGTAACAGGTAAATGGAAATTTTGGACAAATTCCTGATTTACATGGTTGACTCTTTTCAATAGTACTTGTCAGAAAAGTAAATGAGTTTTTGTGGCTTATGTGAGATCCCATTTCTTTATTGAACTTGTAAGGAAAAAACCCAGACATATTACAGGGTCTTTAACAGAAAATGTACTTTGTATTTTGTACCAGGTTCTGTAGTTTTGCTCCTTTATATGTGTTGAAGAGTATGTTCTTCACAACTGACATTTGCTTTTCCCACTAGTTTTTATTCTTTCTTTTATTCCATAGACTGGTTTACTGGTTTGAACAAAAATAAACTCAAATGCGTATTTGTGTTCTTCTGGTAGTTACCTAGTCCTTTGATATCTGATTTCTATCACAGTGTTTGAATTTACAACCATCGTTGTGAAATATGTCTCAAGAACAGTGTACAACGTCCTGATATAAATTACTCAGAAAAAAACCTCCACTATCCCGTTTCATTGAATCATACATATATTATCATACAGAGGGTGGAGAATGGAGTAGTATCATGATGTAACACGAAATAGTCTGTAAACGATACTGCTTTAGCAATTGTGGCAAACTAGTGTTTTTTTTCTAGAGCAAACAGAAGTAGGATTTTCCTTGTATTTTAAAGATATCAACTCAGCTGTTATATCCCTCCCTTTCAGCAGGGAAGGATATTAATGCCATCACAGTACTTCTGTATAACTTAAAATTCTAGGCTTTATTTTACAATTGTGTGCCTGGTCTAATGATCATTGTGCTTTGTTTCTCCTTTCAATGATGTCAACTGGACAAAGAAATTTTTTTTTTATCCTCTCCATGTGCCAAGTTTAATGTGCTACTTGTGCAAGGGGTGTTTCATGAAATAGTATTACTTCACTGTAATGAAATCTGTTGTTTTGCTGTAATACATATATATATGTATGTGTGTATGTATGTGTATATATATATGACAGTTTTAGGACATCACCTTCTGTGGCATGCTGCTCAGAGGAGTAGAGCATAATAATCTACCATTCCAAATGGGAAATGTTTGTCATCCAGCTTCTTGCCAGGAAAGCAATTGCTGAGCTCTTAAACGTGATGTCCTCTGTCCTTTTCTTTCCCCTTTCAAATAATCAGCAAGAGGACCTGAGGTCTTATTACTCTTTGTGAAGGAAAGGAAAAATAAGATCTTGAACTGTTGACAAGTATGTTCCTCTCTGTCTTATCTTACAAGCAGATACTACAGCTCATGGTCTGTTCGGCTTGTGGGATTTTGTTTCTTGGCACTGTAAACTTGAAATCTTGGATTTATGTTCTCCACTTCTACTTGAAGTCCACTGACCTCGCTTATATAGTAAAGTGCTCCAGGGTTCTGTTCACTTAGCTGGAATTAATGTTCAGATGATACTTTGTTTGACTGTCTCTTAACACGTTCTGCAAGTTGTTCTGCAAGTCTCTCTGGAAGACTGCAGCTGTGCATATAAATAGGCTACAGGTAATAAGCCTATTTATAGCAAGCTCAAGACTGGTCTTTTTTTTTTTTTCTTTCCTCATTTGTTAGAGTTTCTAACCTTCAAATAAATTCAACAAAATAATTGGATTGCACTCATGCCCATGAGTATGGTGCATTTACTTTTTCATTGATTAATTTAGTAGTTTAACTTAAAATTGCCTAGAAAATTTAAATGCTGAGTTTCAGGAAAGAGATACAGCTAAGTATAAAGAACTATAAATAAGATGGCTTTAATAGGTTGGTTAATTTCTACAAAATTGGTAAGGACAACATTCTAGACTATATGAAAATATGTAAGCTTTAAATCCTTTGTGGACTTTGTTACACACACAATTTCCTGCTATAGATCAATGTAACAGCCCTCGTGGCCCCTGCAAAATACCCAGCAAACCTTCCAGAATGCTCGAAATAATTCGTTGCACAAAGTCAGCAATGGCTAGCACTCAAATTATTTCCGTGTTCATTTATCTGTAACAGTTTTTTTCTGTGGATTAAGAACAGTTCAGGAGGTGTTCACAGTTGCACTTCAGTGTGACCTCTGAATCTGGTGGTGACCGGACCAGGGTAAGATAAGGGTTTCTTAGGGTGCAGAAAGATACTAGCAAATATTTAGTAATTTAATTTTGCTCCTTTGGACACTTTAAAATCTTTTTTTGATTCTTTGATGCAGAGAACTGGTTTTTTTTTTTCCTTTTCCCTTATCTGAAACCACATATTTAATTGTAATGTGGATCGTAATTGGTAATACCAGTTTAAAACTGGGATGTTGGGCCAAGCAGAACCAGAGATCAAGGAATTATCTGCACAGTGTTGAATTAATACAGCATGTCGCTGTATGGATGCAACACTGACCCAGGATATGAGTGTAGTGACAGTTGGTAATGTGGTGTCTTTCCTCTTGTGTGACTCAAAGCATCCATCTCTTGTGGTGTAGAATAAGAGACGTATTTGTCCCCCTCTTACTTGGTGGACTAGCTGCAGTTAAAAACCTCTATCAGATGATAATCCTCAGAAGTTATTTACCTGAACCAATTTGCATAGCGCCATGCAATTGCTCTAAAGCTGACCTATTGAATTAGTAATTAAGAAACCGTAGTTTATCTAAGATTCTCTAGACGGTTCTGTGAAGACCTTGCATTTTTCAGAGTTCTCTTCATTTCCACTGCAGTATCTCAGGTTTAATCAAACTTCAGCTTCTAGAAGAAAACAAACTTATTTTTCTGGTATGGTTTTAACGAATGTGTCTTTAATGATTTTTGTTTTGCAAGTGAAATTGGAATTGGTTGGATGTGTGTATCAGCATGTAAGATCAATATTTTTATCACAATCTTTGAACCTTGGAAAAGGGATCTGAAAGTAGCTAGCCTTTTTTTTAGAGTTTTTTTATACTTCTTAATGTTTTTTGAAAAGAATAAAAATAAAGGAAAACTCATAGTATAGATAGCAAAATTGTCTCAAGTGGTGAGCAAAGGAATTAAATAATTCTCCATTACTTCTTCACACACATAACAAATGACAAAAAATATTTTATTGTGATGAATAAAGACTCTGTAGGCAACCTACCTATCACAGATTTACAAAAACAAAGCAAATGTGAGTTCAGGATACGAGGATGTGACCTTCTGTTTCAGTCTTGGTCCTGGAGATACAACCTTCACCACTGGAACTCTACGCACACAACAGGTAATATACTGTAGTGCTACGTTTGTATTGATGCAGGTGCCAGATTTCTATCTCCCTTCTTTCACATCCGATCGTGGTAAACCAGCAGCCTTCCTGCAGATGTAATCCACACCATCTGGCTTACTGCGAACCCTTTTTGAAGTGGTATGGATAGTCTTTCCTCCTTCTCCCATTTGTTTGAAATTAAGTGCAGGAAGAATTGTTTAGCTCTGTGCTACAGCCAAATTCTCACACTGTGGCCTGCAGAGTACCAAATCATGGAAACGTTTTTGGTGGTCGACAAAATGAGTCAGCTGGTGGGCAGGCTGCTGCTTGGGGAAGAGGAAGGAAGTGCTGTGCAGGTCTCAAGGCCGTGACCTCTAAGGCTCTTTGGCTCAGCCATGAATGGGCTGTCATTTTGCGGACCAGGAGCACATTTCTGAATGAAGAGCTGTGCTGAAATACCCATGCTGTTTCTTGCTCTCAGCCTTAGTTAGTTTTGTCATACTTTAACTGTGTGCCTGATCTGCTGTTCCCCTGCTAAGTGCCTGCACACGTGGTGAACACGTCTTCCCTAGTGATGCTGGTTTGGGCTGGAGAGTGCTGACTCTGCAAGGGGAAGTCCTGGGGAAACTGAAGTCAGTCAGAAGCAAGGGTTTGCCACTGGCTGTTCCTAAAGAGATTTTTACTCTTCATTTCACCGCTTGTTGTATCCATGCAGTGCTAGCCATATAAGACACATTTATTTAAATTACAAATTTGAAGTAACTCCTCTCTGGAGTTCAGGGTAACCTAGAGAGGGTTGCCTCTCCTACCCAGGATGTTACCTCACTTCTGATTTATGTGTTCAAAAGAAATGGGAGGGAGAAGCTTCAGAGAGTACTTCCTCCTTCAGGTATCTATGCATTAAAGCAACTTCGAAGAGACTCTGTGTGCCAGCTGCTGTTGTGTCTTGAGCCTCTCATTCCCAGGCAAAACTGCAGAGAGAGTACTCAAAGGCTAGTACAAGCTCATCTGACAGAATTTAACTGATTAGAATTGGCATGGTCAGTGTCCACGCCGGAAGATGAGCCACGTGTTGCAATGTTAATGGTTAAAAGAGAGAGAACATTCGTGGCTTCCTGAGTTCTCTGCTAAAATGTTTTAAGTCATTAGTGGTGGTGAACGGTGATGAAACCATCATTCCAGGAATGGTGATGAAACTCCTATTCAGTTTTGTCTTCCTGCTTTTCAGCAACCTTAGAGAATTGTGGGGTAAACTGTTAAAACAACATGGACTCAAGCACCAATAATGTGATTGAGACAAGTCTGAATATTCCTTCTTCCTCACCGTGTATTTCTGTAGTAGTAGGACCAAAATCTTGTGCTTACATGAGGTCAGTTCATGAATGAAGAACAGCTAGATGAAGGTGAGCTTGACAGAGGAGAATTCTGGTGAGAGAAAAAAAGAAGACATTCTGAAGAATACACAAACCTGGTACTTCTGTCTTCTACTGAAGATATATACACTATACTGATGATAAATTTTATTTAATTATTCTCAAGGTATTGATCCTTCTCTATTGCTCTTCAATTTTATGAGCCTGTGCTCTCTAGAAACACAGGATGAATACTGTAAATGCAGTAGGGTTGCTCCTCTTGCATGATGGGCCACATTCTTAAAAAGATGTTGTAGGAGATATTACTTGTCAAAGTTGATCCAAGCCTGTAGAATTAAATTCCTCAGGCAATAAGGACTTTCACTGACCTCCTGTTCCAGAGAAAGTGAGGTCAAAGGAAGTTGCCTTTCTCTACCGTGGAAATACAGCACCATGTACACCTGTGAATACAGTTCCTTCAGCAAAGGTAAACAAAACTTTTTAGAGGGCATTCCAATACATGTTTTTCTTCCCTTGGAATAGGTTAAAGGACAAACAGTATAGGAGAGATACTCATCCTGCAGAATGATACGCTGCCAGTGGGAGTTTAACACGTACTTGTTACAGAGATTCATAGATAGCCAGGGGCTGCTCCGATACTACAGCTATGAATAAAGAATTTTTTATCTATCTAGTTTTGAAAAAAATAGCTAAGGATGGATCTAGTATTAGCTTTTAGTCCCTTACTTTGTATCTTAAATGGCAGTGAAAGATCAGGTTTTGGCAGGAGGTGGTTCTACTAGGGCCTCCCCCTAGTTGATCATCTGCTAGGAGAACTCACGATAAGAACCAGGAAAACGGCATTTGCCTGAAGTTTTCTCTGTGTGTATCTGGAGTGCAGAAGCATTTGAGGAGACAGTAGCATCTGGTCTGGTCAAGCACGTGGAAGTAAAGGTCACTGGAGGGTAGTCTGGCATTTGTATTTCCCCACGTAGAGAAATATGTGTCCATGGTGGTATACAGCCCAGAGCAGCCATTCCTGTGAGGGTTCAGGTGAAGGACCCATCAAGTAAAAGAAACCCACGTCGCCAGTCCAAGTGTGCAAGTTCTGCTCTTGGATGAAGTCATTCCTTTGCCTGGGGATTCTCTTGGATTTCATAGTCCTTGCAGATGCCCAGATATTTGTGTTCTAGTAAACACTGGCTTAAGCTTAGTTTGCTAAAAGATGCAGTAGGCCAGATCCATGACTCATGATGATCTGTATCTTTCTCTTTTCTTTCTTTTGCTGTAAATTAAGCAGATTTTTAAACACTCAGCAAATACCAAACAGCAGCCCATGTGCTGAGCTCCTCCAGTCCTAGTGTTCTGCTGACTGCAGTAGTTTTCTGATGAATGCAGAATCAAGATCTGATGTTGCTACTTTGATTTTAATGTTCCACATGACTCCACTGTCCATTTTTAAACATAACCTAAAAAATTTCTCCAGTTAGTTTGTCTGCCAGTGGACAGATAGGAGACAACTGCCAGGGGAAAAGAATATGGATGATGAAGTGGATTCTCCCTGGGGGGAAAAAAAAAACCACACTTCATATCCATTTATTAGAATTTTAACTTTCCCTTCTGCTTGGATCCTTCCAACCAAACATGACTCTGAGTGAATAAGGTTATTTCTTTACTTGCAGTCTCAGGGAGAGGGTTAGGAGGAAGAGAGTTCTATTTTTACGTTCATGGGAATGTGTTGATACAACGATGAGGGGGATCTTAATTACCAAGGAAAATGTATTCTAAATTTATTTAAAAAAAGTGGTACATGCTGAACCCTCTTTTTGGTGGCTGAAAGTTTTGTGTTGCACGGCCTGGCTTGCATACTTTTGAGAAAAATCTTTGGCTGGAAATGCATGTTCTGTACTGAAGTAGGAATATTTTTGTTCACTTAATTCTGCTCATTCCAAGAAAAGTTGGAAAACTTTGGGAGAAATTTTTGCTGTGTAAGATGCTTTGTTCTGGGTGTGACAGTGCACAAACAATATGTATCTGACATACTTGGGTACAGAGTTACATTGTTCTTGGCAATCTAATCAGGAAGATATTCAGCAAATGTTGTCAGAGCTGGGAATGGACTAGAGCACATATTTATAAAACAATAACTTAAGAGCAACTCATTTCTCCTTGAAATTCTAATACAGCAGAATTTCTTTAGTAGAGATGTTTATTTAAATTATATCTAATAACCAAAATTGTATCTGCAAGCTCAATTTTGGTTAAGGCTTATACAGCTACTTATTCAAAGGGCTGTGCTGGGGACAAGGTGCAGTGACTAAATCCTGTTTGTTGAGGCATATCTTTTCTCCCTTACCTCTACCACTGGTAACCCATGTAGTGCATTTTTTGCATTATTCTCTATTTAACTAAACATGCTCTTGATATTTGACTGTATAGAGACATCTTTTGAAACCTGTGACACTGGGTTTTTTGCTGATCTTTTTGCTGTGTCTTAGAAGAATGAAAAATACTCTAACCAAAAGTAGATTTGGTGCTTCTGATTTACAATCTTGTTCGAAAGTGAATGTGAAAGAGGTTCCCAGTATGGCTGCACTCAGGAACTCTAACTCTTCTAAAGATAAAAGTAATTGTTATAATCCTTTTACTAGCTAATTTCTGCATGCTATAAATTGGTTGCTCTGTATCCAGGGAAAATTGCTCAAGGGAAGAAGAGTTTGTGACTTTTATTTAGTGCATTTTGTGCAGCAGTTACTAGGCTAGACAGAATGATTAATAAATTACTTGTTTAGTAACATGGAGCGAATCAATTTTGCTGTAACTGAATTACTAAAAAGATCATGCTACAACAATAAAAGGTTTTTACAGTGAAATTAAATATTTTGAATGGTGCTTTCTGTGCTTGACAAGCTAATGTACCCTTTTTTATGGAATACATCATTTTACTCTGGCTTAGCGGGGAGAGACTTGGGATATATACAGAATTGGATCACTGTGGAGCACTAGATTTATTAAGATGCCACAAGCAATTGTGCTGGAGAAATGCATCCCCTCTCTTTTTTGATGCAGTTTTAGTAGGGGAATTGCCTTCATATGCTCTTGCCCACCCTGACAGCAGATCTGCGCGATCAGCTCAGTGAAGTTGAACCTGCACTCCGTGAAGCTGACCAGTGGGGGGAATGAGGCCAAGTGGAGGTTCAACAAGACCCAGTTGCACCAGTACACTTATACCAAGTCTGCTCCAGTTTTAGTTTGCAGAAGTGCACAGCCCTGGCAGCGTCTCCACGAAGCTGGGAGAACTGAGGTCAGTGCTCAGGAAACAGCAATTAGGTGACTCGATGACAGAAATGTACTGTCTTATACCTGGAGCATCAGACTGGTTTTAAAGAAGCTTTTGATTCTTATTTATTTTTTCTCTGTGAAATAAAGTGTGAAGTTTCTCAGACAAGGATGTAGGTCTAGTGTTTCAAGGTTCCTGCTAAGTGCCTAGTCTAGGATGGCTTTTCTGCCTGTTTTTAAGGCAGAACAAGCAAAGGCATTCTGTGGTTTCATTTCCTGACATGTTTTGTGTCCCTTCTGTTGATCACATTTCCTCTAAGCTTTTAGCAATTTTAGCTGAAGTTCCTTTGTTTGTACAGAATACTTAGCATGTGTCACACTGAGGGTTTTTTAATGTACACGTCTGTTTTTTAGGGGGTTTTTGAGCATGTTTTTGTCAGTGGAAAGTGGACTTAATAATGAACTGTGCTTTTGCGATACTTCAAGCTAGCAAACAGGGTTCATACAGTTCACTTGTGTTCAGCAGTTCCGGCAGAGAAACCAAACAGCCGTATCTGTTTAGACTGCCTCCATTCTGCCGAGCCTTTGTAGCCCTGCCAAAGTTCTCCACATCACTGAGCCTCCCCATGAAAACCAGAGACCACTTCTCTTTGCTCACAGGACTGAAAGCCACTCACACTGTGGGATTTGGGGACCAAAATTCTTTCAAGAATGAATTACACTCAACCAGTTAGAGTTGTCAAAGGAGTGAATCAAAGGGATTATTTGTTTTGACTGGTGCCTGGTTTGGTTTTGCCAATATTATGCTCCATCAAAAAAATTTAAAAAGCCCCTTAATTAAGTGTGATATTTTTATAAGCAAAAAAAAAAAAAGTAGAAGAATCTGGCTTAGCTTTCACTGTGTCCACCATGCAGGGACTTTGTCATCTGAACCATACTGGCTTCTTTCTATTATGTCATATAATAGACAACAACCACGCTTTAAACATTGGGTGAGAGTATTGCAGTTTGTATAATATAGGGCTTAAGCAGGGGCAAAAGATTGTACCTATATCTAAAAATGTGATCATGGGAACTACTCTGCTTCTATAAATTGTTTATAAAGAATTGAAAACAAAGTGACAGAAATGCAGATGCCATGATATGAACTGGGCGAATCAGAATGATTTTAGGGGGAAAAAACCCTTCTTTTGTTTTTCAGTTTTCTGAGCATTTGAAAGGAACTGTGGTGGAATATAACTTTGGACTGCAGAAATATTAGCAAATAACAACTGAGGAAACTACTTCCCATCCAGCAGGCTGTGCTTGCAAAAATACTTAGGACACTTAAGGAAAGAGAATAGGAGTGAAATGTTGCTTTCAACATTGTTAAAGTGTGTTACAAATTGTGCTGAAATAGTCAACTTTATTAGCTCAGAATTCTTATTGCTGAGCTACAAAAGTCATTAATTCTTTGAATGTGAACTTAAGAACGGTTCTATCGAACTAGTTAAATAGGCTGTGTAATGGCAAGTGAAATTTATGAGGAACCGCCACTGTATAACCTTTTGTAAAGCCATTTCAGGAGATGAAACAGGTAGGTGTCTTTATCATTTTATCATGAATACTGGATCAGTTGTTCATGCAGGGAATGATGAGGGAAGTAACAGGAAGGCCCACTAGGTCAATACCTGGCTCTGAGCCTGGTGTCACCAGCAGGACTTTGGGGGTTTTGATCATGGGTTGATTTACACCACATCAGACAGTGATGTGTGTGATTTACACCCCACTGCTGGCATCAGACGGGGTACGTCTGTCTCAAAGGGGGAAGAGGATCCTTGCGCAGGAGCTGTCAGGGCCCATTGAAAGAGCTTTAAACCAGATTTGAAGGGGGGAAGTAATAAAATCAGGTTCACTAGAACTAAACCTAAGAGCTACACATCAACATGAGTAGGGTAGTGTGCTCACGAGCCCCTTGGGTCTGTCCGCCACACCAGTGGAGATAGAGGGCAGTGAGTATAGTGATGGTATAGTCACAAGGGATACTGGTGTGCCAGGAGTCCAGGCAGCACCTGGAAATGGTCAGGTGGGAGTTAGGCCTTCTCCCCCTAAAAAATGGGTGATGGGCT
>NW_010427475.1:31381-48485 GCF_000710305.1 Buceros rhinoceros silvestris | reverse complement strand
ATGAGGAAAACGATGACATAAGTGCCATCACAGAGACATGGTGGGATGACTCGCATAACTGGAGTGCTGCGCTGGATGGCTGCAAGCTCTTCAGGAGGGACAGGCTGGGAAGGAGAGGAGGGAGAGTGGCCCTGCATGTTAGGGAGGGTTTTGATTGTCTAGAGCTCAACAATGGTGATGAAAGGGTAGAGTGATTATGGGTTAAATCAGGGGGAAGGCCAACAAGGCAGACATCACGGTGGGAGTCTGCTATAGGCCACCCAATCAGCATGAAGAAGTACATGAAATATGCTACAAGCAGCTGGGAGAAGCCTCATGATCAGTGCCACTTGTTCTTATGGGTGACTTCAATTTACCAGATGTCTGTTGGAAATACAACACAGCAGTGAAGAAACAGTCCAGGAGGTTCCTGGAGTGTGTGGAAGACAACTTCCTCACACAGCTGGTGAGGGAACCAACCAGGGAAGAATCCCTGCTGGACATGTTGTTCACCCACAGAGAAGGACTTGTGGGTGATGTGAAGATTGGAGGCTGTCTTGGCCACAGGGACCATGAGATAACAGTTTTCTATTCTTGAAGCAGTAGGGAGGGGGGTCAGTAGAACTGTCACCTTGGACTTCCAGAGGGCAGACTTTGACCTTTTTAGGAGACTAGTTGGCAGGGTCCCTTGGGAGACAGTCCTGAAGGCATAGGAGTCCAGGAAGCCTAGACAATTCTCAAGAAGGAAATCCTCAAAGCACAGAAGCAGGCCATCCCAGTGATCTGTAAGACGAACCAGCGGGATAGAAGACCAGCCTAGCTGAACAGAGAGCTCTGGCTGGAGCTCAGGAAGAAGCACTGCCTGCTGACTTTGTGTCATCCTTGCCAGTTTTTAGTTTCAGGTCATGGAGTGTCTTGCTGAAGAGCAGTTCTAGAGGAATGAATGAAATGGGCTTATTGCTTTGGCTTTAGTCCATGTTGCTGAAAAGGTACCCTCTGCACTGGTAGAAGGGTGGAATTTCACAGGCACTGAAAACTCTGGGGTCAGGTATCCAGATCTTCAACCCAGGTATAGTTATCTGCATGCAATTACCCTCTGTGGGAATATTTGGTACCTGCTAAACTTACAGTCCAGTAATAAGAAAAGGAGACTGAGCAGTGTTCTCATCTAGAATGAATATGCTCCTAAATATGTTACATACAGATAGTTGTAGCTGTGTCCATACTATCCCAAGTTTTCAGGACACTTAAACAGAATAACAGGGGAGTTACTGACCCAGAGATTTTACAGCTGAAACTAGGGATGAGAAAATAGTTAAGTGGATGACACATAGGGAGTGATTAAAATACTGCTTTGTAAAAAGTTTGGAAGTACAGATTTTGAAATAAAAATTCCAGAAGTTCAGCGGAAGTACAGCAGGCTGTTTGACAGAAGTGGGGGAAGCTGGGGGATTAAACTCACTAGGAGGATTTTAAGGCATGGGGAGTGACATGGTTGGGCAGTAGAAAGAGAAATCCTTTTACTCTGTCATGTTTAACTGGGGAATTAGGAATGTCAGAGAAAAGGAGGTTACAAAGGGGAGGTAACAAAAAAGGATAGAGAGAGGTGTGAGTCATGCTGTGTGCACAGGGCATTAAAACAAGAACGACTTCACGGGATACTGAGAGAGAGAGAAATGAGAAATGGCAGGTAATACATTTGAGAGTCTTTAACTATCCAGCTCTTCTGAAACCAGAGTCTGTTCTCATAGCCAGCGTTTCCTGCAGGCTCACTGAAGTCCTAGAGGTGTCTGCCAGTTGGCTCTCTCATGGTCTCCCACTCTCCTCTTCAGGTATTTTGTTCTTGATTGTTGCATCTAGACTTAAATTGTCTACATGTAGTATTTTTGCCAGCCCTTTCTGTGACTCATGTTTTCAAGAACAGGTAATTCTTTTTAATCACCTTTTGCCCAAGTTTTCTGGAAGAGAATTTCCTGGAGCTGCCACACCACTACATAATGCAATTGGCAAGGATTTGTTGCAGTTTAGGTATTTTAGATGGGACTTCATAGGGGAAGTCCATCTTTAGTGTTCAATTTTCAGTCCTACGAAGGAATAGTATTGATTACTTTAAAGGAATCTGGTGGAAAGAATGCAAAATGTAGGTATAGGATGGGGAATGACAGGGGAGTATGATTGTGTGATGTAGAGTAATTATGTATTTCTGAAATGAATGGGTTGGTGGTGGAGGAGGACAAAATGTCTGCACAGAGCATGAATACTTGCTTGACATAAACTAAGCAGGGAATATGTAGATGGAATATTGTGAAGAGCTTCCCGAGAGAGAGACATTTAGCTCTCTAAAGAATGGCCGATCACTTAGCTCCCTGAGTTTTGTTGGTTTGTGTTTTAAATGTTTCAAATGCTGCAATATACTGACAAGGAGAAGAGTTTGCTGTCATATTGCATCTCTTCTGCCTCTAGTTTTTAGTCTGTTTTTGTTAGTTCCACTATCTTATTGAACAAACTTCTACTTAAGAAACAAAACAAATTCCAGTGTATGAATAAATAACCTTTGCTCAGCTGTCTTCTTACTGGAGAGGCCTTCGGATATGCCCAATCCAAAGAGGAGAGAGGGCTACAGGATTGTGCGCTGTTTTATCCAAATCTTCAGGCTTGCAGTTGGGAACTGCTGCTAGTGCTCAAAGCTGAATTGTCTTTTTTCCTTATCCCCAGTGGTTTTGGTTTAACTGCAGTCAATGAACATGACAGAAGCATGTCAGAACTAGTGAGGGAGGTTTTCATTTATTTAATGTGAGATTGTTTCCATGACCTGGAAAGTTTGGAAGAAAAGCACAAAGAAACAAAGGAGTTTCTAAAATATCTGCATGTGCAGCCTGCAACAGAGTGATGATTCTCATTTGCTAATTGCCTATCTGTGTAGTAGGTAATGAATGAGCCAAAGGTAGTAGTGACAGAAATTACACAGCTCTTGGGAGAAGACTCCATTGCAGTTGTCTTTATAAGACACTTCTGGAACTGGCTGAACTTCACTGGCCTTGCACTTGCAGCCTTGTACGACTTTGATGCTGCTTTGGTATTCACAATGTGTAGTTAGTATGTTTTCCTCTTGCTCATCCAATCCTTTGATCTCGTCTGTTTTGATGGAAACTGAAACTAGTCTGGACTCTTTTCATCAGCTTTCTGGAGATGGTGCCTTCCACGTTCTGAAATAATCCATCTTTCTACATTTTGGTGACCTGTTTGTAGGACTCCTTGAGATGCTTCGTGGTGTAGTAAAATCCAACTCTCAAGGCAAGGTATTCTGCATTTTAGGACAATGTGGACAGTGACTTGTCTGAACTGGACACATTTTGCTGAGTTATATGAAGGCTACAGCAAAATTCCTTTGGTTTGTCCAACATGGGAATAAATTTGGATCTGCCTGTATTTACATCTAAGCCTCTCATGGAAAAGAGGGATGAATTGACTATCTGCTGTCTAGGAAGTATTACATCATGAGGATACTGTAAATTTGAGGACATTTGCTGGACACTGGTCCTAATTGCTAACTATTTAAATGGAAGGTTAATGCACAGAGCATTAAACTAGAAGAAATAATAAATGCCATAAACATTGCTTGGTTCAGATGGATGCAGCCAGACAGATCAAAACTATATTTAAACTGTGTTTAGTGTTTAGATAAGATCCGAAAACTGTTTCTTGGCTGCTGTAGAGAAGGCTTATATCCAGCTTCAAAGGCTTTTCCGCAGGGTCAGAGTTTTCTTATGCTTCCCCTCTATAAAAGCCATGAGAAAAAAGCTGTGTCTTTCTCTGCTTTCCCTCTTTGTTGATATGAATGTTATTCCTTGCACTGCTGTCCTGAATGCATTGCTCGCTAGTTGTCTTATGCATCCCCTTCCACAAAAATTGAGGGGCTCCCACCCTCAGCCACAGTAGTCCAGAGAAAAATGTATTAGGTTGTTGTACATCTTTTACTCAGATTTTAATTTTGTAATCTGTTAGCTCTGTCCCCTGCTTCCTTTGTGCTTTTATTTGTTTATTTTTTAAGATCTGTCAAAGTTTACTTTTTCTTGTTTTGGTGTAGGAGATGTTGTTTAACATGCCATCTATTATACAATTTAGGTATGTGGTTATTGTGCAGTTGTTCCACATACTGTATGAGAATCACCGTTCCAGCAAGCGCTGGTAGAGGATAAACTTCATACCAAACCACCAGCCATACACAACGGCTTCTTTGTGCCTGTGGTTAACATGTTCCAACTAATAAACTTAACCAGCACTTTCATTTATAAAGGATGAACTACCAAAGCTCTTGACACTGAAAACTAATTTTTTTCAGTAAATATATAGAAACAAAAGAAAAAAAATCAACCTAATTAGTAAAATGTGACCCTTCCAGCAAAAAAACATCAGACCATGTTCCTTGTTTACTGACCTGCTGCCCACAGAATATTGCTTCCAGTCATGCTCTGTAGAGACACATGCGCCTCTGGCAAAACTTGCAGCCTGTCAAGGTAGGCATCTTAATTTGGGGAGAAAGAAGCATATTGTCTGTGTATGCAGGGAACAGCGTTCTTGAGATCAGTCAAACTCCATACTGCAGCAAATCCAGTAATTGTCCCCTGCAGATGTAAAGCACACATCTTTTACATCGCCTAAAATCAGTGTAACATATGCAAACAGGGCTCTTTAATGAACATGTGATTTTCCTCTGTGATAGAGAGATGGAGGGAGCATATGGGGGTGCTGGACACATCACTAAACACCGTGGAATTTATTCAGGTGTTGCGATGGATTCTGGGAAACTCCATGATATAAAATAGTCCTTGGTTGTAGGTTCAGTGAGAGAAAAACATTAAAAGAAACAAAACAAAGCACAAAAATCTCAGAATACAGTCCAGACCCTGCAGATCATGTGGAAGGGAGAATTGGGAGTAACATATTTTTAGCTCACATATTAATTTCACTGAGTGTCTTTGACATCATTTGTTGTCTGGATTTAAATAATTTGTGTTCAGAACGTCTTTTGACTGCTATATCTAACCAAAACCCAGGTAAGTGTTTCCTGGAATTTCAGCCACTGAAAAAGCAAATGTCCGCCCGTAGTTGTCCGTTGCCTGCGCCATAGCTCGATCATGGGTGCTCCTGGAGGCAAACCTGTCTGCAAACAGACCTCTTCTCCTTCTGGGGTGGCTGTAGGGAACTTCGGCCAAGGATACTGCTTCCAGACTCCCCCCACACACATCTGCCCGGTCAGCCAAATTGCGTCTTAGGGGAATATCTCTAATTCCCGGCGCGTAGGGGCTGCTTCATCCGCCGCAGGAATAAGGGGTACTGCTGGGTCCATCCATCAGGGCAAGACAGTTCATTAGACCACCCCCACCGGGAATCGGCAGTAAACGGAGAAGGTCCTACCCATGTTGCAGAAGGAGTCTTTTACTGCTTCAGGGACCTAGCAGGTCTTGGACGTGTCTTTCTCTCCGTGATAACAGTCTCTCCAGTCCGAGGGCGTAAGCTACAGGAGTCCTCCACAGCATATCTGATAGGAGCCGCGGACGACATAGAGAGGAGGGCAGATAGAGCAGAGAGAGGGAGAAGCAAGCTGGCAAAATGGCGTCGAGACTTCTCGCACGCCCCCTTTTATGACTTCATTCACGGAGGCGTAGTCCTTCTTCCCGGAAGCCTGGGAGAACCACAGCTCTCTGGGAAGAAGAAAGCTGGACAACATGGGAGCATCCGGTTCCTCCATGTTGAACCCAGGACAGTCATATGATCAATATTCCTAATGTGATAGTAATACACTTAGTAATTTTCCTTCCATTGAGAGCCTCGGAAAAGCAGTTTTCTTGCTGTGGTTGATTGGCGTGAGGAAAACGCCTTTGAAAATATGTAATGGTAGTCTGAAGTCAAGAAATGTGATTGAATATCTAGTAAAGTGTGTTTTTATGAAAAATGGTGTGTAAGCTCCTGGATTTAGGAGGAAGGCAAACATTTTGCGGAGACAAAAGGCAGAAGCATTGAGGGCAGATTTTTTGTTTTCCTTTAACACGTTGTTGTTGGCCTAGATAATCTCACCATCAGTGTTTCCCCTCAAGTATAAGAAAATGCACTTCTCTGGTTTTGGTATTATTCTGCGTTCTGCAATGTTACTTCAGAAAAGGAATTTGCTACAAATGTCATGCTAGATGAACTTTTATCTCGTAACACTCCATTGTATTTTGTATGTGCATGCACTTCTGCCTATTGAAAAACATGTGCATCTCATTTTATATATAAACTGTTCTTGATTTAAGTCTTTGATCTGAGATTAGATTCTGAAAACTAAAAATTTAATAACTTGTGGAATATTTAAGGGTACTTGAAATGTTGCATATTCTGGTTAGAATGCATACGTACATCGTATCTGAAGACATATGGCCCATTATGAAGTTCTGAAGATGAATAGTGCTTTATGAAGTGTTCTCTAGTTTTTTCCTCTACGTCCTGCATGGTGGTCAAGCTGTCAATAAATAGGTTCTCAGGGCTAAATTAATTTAAATTGTAGTTGAATATTGGAGAGGCAGGGGAGGAGACTGAAACTGGATGAAAAAGTAGCTTTCCAGGAATTCTTGCATGTCTCGTTTTCATCGTCTGTGGTTGCTGAATGCAGGTTGCCCTCTACCCTCTATTCTTACTGTGAATATCCATTTTCCTGTCTTTCAGATAAAGTTGCTCTTGTTCCGCTTGAGTTTGGCAGTGGGAGAGGAACATCTTGAGGAGAGAAATGCTCTCTCTTTTGATTTGCCTGGTCACCACAGAGCTGACCTCTTACACCTGTGAGGGAAACCCTGTCAAGTGCACGGAGGTTCAGATTCCACCCTGAAGTTTAAACAAATGGGAGTCTCAAGGAGAGGAGGGAGATTTTAGTTACAACCACTTAAGCTTTTCTTGCTCATGAAAACCAGTGTGGACATATGGGTGTGGCTGCTGATCAACATGGTCTGGAGAGCAAGTAAAGGAAGGTCTCCAAGATGCTGTTTTGCAGCCATGGTGAAGCTGGTGTGTGGAGACACCAAGACAACCCTGTGATGGAAAATACTGGCATCTCTAGCACAGCTGTTGTTATTTCATAGAATGCCTATTTCATACCTGTCCCTTGCCAGTGCAGTTCCTGCTCAGTGTACCTTGAGCCTTTATTGTGCTTAGTTCTTCTTCCTAGAGGAAACTCAGGTCTCATAACCCCTTAAAACCTTTTCTACAATACATTTACAGCCTAGTTTTCAGTCCTTGTTGTGTTTCTTAGTGTTTCCTTGGGGTAATTTGGCTCTAGCCTAATAGGCATCATCACTGTTGAGGCAATCTAGCACACCTTTTTATGGGTTTGTATGTGTTTTCTGAACTTCTGGTACTCAGTTGTGCTTTCACTGGTGACACGCTCAGAGAAAAGGACGCATTACAACACCACCAGCCTAATACCTGTTCTCAGGCAGCAGTTTATGTAAATTTCTTCCCCTCAAACCTATGCTGATTTGATGATACTGGCAACAAGTCATGGGCAATTCTGGTGACATACTTGAATTGTAGTCAACCAGTTCTACAGAATTGTGAAAACTTCTTACCTGCAACTTTCTCTTTACCTCGTTTGACTTATTTTCTACTAACTGCTTTCCTTGTGTCTTTTTAAAGAATTAAAACATTAACTAGGTTTTTTTGTTTGGTTTTTGGTTGGTTTTTTTTTTTTTTTAAAAAGCATGTTTACTGGAGAATGTAGAATAACTCTGAATCAATTGTGGTACAGACGGTCACTGTAACTGCAAGGTTACTTGTTAGATTGCCAAGTTTATAGGCAAGGTCTATGTCTTTTTGCCTTATGTGTAGCTCAGTTACTCTTATAATGCTGTAATTATGGTAGCAGTGTTAGTATTGAATGTCCTGTAGCTGGGGAGAATAAATGTTAGTTACTAGACTGAGATCTACAGTATACTCTGGGTTATGTCAACGTAGGTGGTTTCAGAAAATGAGTATGCAGCTTACTTGTTTTGGGATATATGCATTGCAGAGGACCTGTTCTTGGAGCAGTTTTTTGCAAGGCAGTGTCTGACACCTGTTGTTCAAATAAATTATTCAGCCAAGCTGAGGGGTTTCAATATGACAGGAGTAGCAGCCCGCTAGCAGAGCAATTTTGCCTTGTGTGCTCTTAGTAATAGAAAAATTAATTTGCATTTTGTTTCATTTGTAACATGCAAAATCCAGGTGAACGCTTTTACTTACTGTTGTTCAGGAAGTCACTCTAATAAGCGTTCTAGTTTCCTGCTTGTCATGAACTTATTTTTCAATCAAAATTTTTCAAAAAGCTTAATTAAAATGTCCTTCAATGTTACCACCTTTGAACTAAACAGTGGCTCACGTTCTCTTCGGTCTATCCCTACCATATGTGGATGAAAAGGGAACCATCTGCATCAAGGATTCAATCTTTTGAGAAGAATGCTGTGGACATAGGAAGTGCTGGCTAACCTTCAAGCACCAAGCATTTTGTCTTTCAGCAATAATGAAGCATCAAAGAATGGCTTGGAAAGTCAGCAGTAAATTTTGTCAGACATCAGTAGGAGGAGGGTAGTTCAGAGAGAACTACAGATTCCTATCAGGTATTTTGAAATTGTTGTGTTATTAGATCTGCTAATGTGGCAATGAAAATTGCAGGATGCTCTCAGATGATAAACATACGAAGTGGATTTTTCATGCAGTTATGTCCAACAACAAGGACTGGAGTGGGTGCATTAGGAGAACCTTGTTCCTCATGCCCTTAATGCTCTGTGTGCCATCTTGTCAAAGTTTATTTAAAGGCTAGAGTAAGTTTCTTCTAATATTCAACCATTAAGATACTAAAATATAAGTAGGTACAGCCCTGATACAATCTTAACTAAACATGCCTTTCCAGCTTATTAGTCCAGGGCATGCAATCACTTTTGTGTACTACTGTGATAGCCACTGTGTTCAAGTTTGAAAGTAAAAGGCACAAAAACTCATAAAATTAGAACAGGAGCCTCTGAGAACAGTGCCTGAAGGAAAAATTAAATTCATTTCAGCACAAACAGGTTCTAAATGAAGTACACATAGAACATCAGTAAAAATTTTAGTATGACTTAAGGTTTCATTAAAAAATCCAACCATCTTTATTGCATTCAGTGTCAGAGTTGTGGAGGCTGAGTGAATATAGGGTCTTTTTAATATATATTTTGGAGGTGATTGAAGACTGATGTCTAACAGCAGTCACTGGTGCTTGCCAGATGGTTATCCATTGCTATATAGATGTCAGAACCTCTGTGACCATACATTCTTCTGTCATGTGTGAAGTTGGGGTGTGCAGGGATAGTTAGGTAAGTAAGTTATTTCAACTTGCAGCTGTAGGAAAAGAAACTAGAGGGAGCTGGCATTGGCAATGAGACACACAACCTTTCAGATGAAGGTCAGGAATTCAAATCTAAGGTGAAGTGACAGGGTGTATATTAGTTAGAACTGACAGATTTTGAGTGGCCTAGGGACATAAATCTGATGTTAAGTCCAAGCAGACAGAAATCCACATCACACAAATCCATCTGTAACCTGGACCTAGCTGGCATTTCTGGTTTGTAAGTATGAGGTCCAGCAGAACATCTCCCTGGTGGGTTTCTTGATCACCTCTGTGAGGAAGTTGTCATCAGTGTACTCCAGAGACTTCCTGGATTGCTTGTGCCCTGCTGTGTTGTCCCTCCAGCAGATAGTGAGATGGTTAAAGTGCCCCATGAGGACCGGGGCTTGCAAACGTGGGGCTTCTTGCATTTATGTGAAGGACGATGGCCTCATCTACTTCCTCTTCAGCCTATCTGTAGCAGATGCACCGCAGTATCTCCTGCTTCTGTCTGCGTGCTAATCCCGACCCACAGTCTCCCAGCTGGCTCATCATCCAGCCCCAGGCAGAGGTCCCACTGAGATTCCACTGCTCTCATCACTCTCCCAGCCTACCCGTCTTAAAGAGCCTGCACCCATCATCTGCAGCCCTCTGATCATGAGAGCCATCCCACCATGCCTCAGGGACTCCAAGGAGATGGCAGCCCTGCAGCTGCACACAGACCTGCACTCATTCCTCCTGCCTGTTCCCCGTGCTGCATGTGCTGGTGTTTCAGTCATCACTGTGTAGTAACTTCCTACCCCCACAGGAGGTTGATGCGCTTCTGGAAATGTGTGAAGTTGGCACTGAGAAGTTTATTGTGCAGTTTAAGAGAAAAGCAACCTGTGTGTGAGAAACACAAATAAAAATGTTATATGCATACTAAAAAGAAAAAAAAAAACAGCAAGGAATAGTAAGAATCTTAAAAAAAACCCTGAGGTAAATAAAAGGATAATCTTAGCAAAATTCTGTGCAAGTGCAAGTGCCGGAAACGTAGGATAAGCCGTGTTACAGTAATCAACTGAAAGACTAATTGAGTGGTTTTGCATGCTATATAATGAAATCCTTTAAGCAGCAGAGGAAGAAGTGGCACTGTCATAGGCTGGAACTGATGCTGTGAAGACAGGCCTGTGGATCTGTGACCATGAGACGAGGAGGTTTTTGCCATCACAGAAGAAAGGCATGGAGCCACCTCCCACTATAGAGTAGCAAGGACAAAAGGTATCACCAGTTCTGGCAGATCATTGTGACTGGTGGTAGAATTGGGATGATGAGACAGTTGCCAGTGTACATGATCAGCACTCCTTTTCGTCTGTATAATGGTGAAGAACAATGGAATGGAAAATGGCAAGAATTTCTTTTCTATTGTGTTCAGTTGGTGAGCATGAATTAAGTAAAAGCTTCTGGAGATGTAAAACTATGAGACAGGCTTGTGAATTGACAGCATTCAAAATCCGCTTTGGCTTTTGAATGCTGCAGGGAGGGCCCAGTAGAGCACATTTTAGAAAAGCTTGTGTTATAATAGGTATTAGGAAAAGTATTTTCCTAGGAGCAAACATCAAAGCAGTTTCTCTAGAGCCTATCTGCGTCTATCTCCATCTTTGGAAATTTTCAGAACTTGACTGGACGAAACTCTGAGTGACCAAATCTAATTTAAACCTGCTGTGAAGAGGGTGTGGAAGTCGATGAGCACCCAGAGGTCCCTTCCAACCTCAGATTTTCTCTGATGCTCAGTGTCTGGCACTGAGAGTTAAGTGTTATGTTTTGAAGCCTCTTCTCTTGTAGTCCTCTGCTGTTACTCCATCCATCTAAGGGTTATTTTGACGTGCTTCCATCAGCAATCTTCCTGGGGCTTTTGTAAAATGAAGTCCATTTTCTTGAGGACAGTTCAGATGTGGCTACTCAGGATGGCTTTCAGGATGTTTTAGGTCATCCGAATGCTGTCAGACAGTGCTAGTGGGGCATGGGTCTGACTTAAGGGGTCCTCTAATGTCCTTGAGAGGAAGCAATAGTTTTGGAATTTTTCTGAGAAAGTTCTACGATTTTTTACAGTTTTGGAAAGGAGTGCTTGCCAGTAGTGCATAGTATCACAGCGTACAAGTGGGACAGTTTTCATAAAGGCTTCAGTGAAAAAAGTAGTACTAGGCATTAGCGTTTATTTTTAGCTGAGATTAGTTTTGATATCTGAGAAAAGAATTTTCGAAGATAAAATGTTTGGGAATATTGCTGGAACTGTAGTAAAGTGGAATCATATATACCCCTAAAGTGAAAATATATAAATCAAAAAACTCTAGATTACAAAGTAGCCCCTTTTGATATGCAAATCATCTAATACATGTGTACGGGGAGGCTTTCTTTGGTAAGTGTAAAAAAAGGATTGTTTCTCCCTGCACATCAGGTCAGATGCTCTTTCAGCTTTCACACAGGGGTATTGCAGAGATTCTTTGCTAAACTTTGAACCAGCCACAACTGTAATTTTAATGTAAGTGTAAGTGATACTTCAGAGATACCTGAAGTTTTTTAAAGGTAGTGATTGTTACGATTTTTCCTCTTAACACCTCTAGAGGTGGGCTGAAATGTATAAATTAAAATCCTTATTTTTGAAATACAGTATTATAACGAGTGGTATTATTTCTGAAATGTTACAGCTCAGGAAGTAGGCAATAAAAGATTCTAAGGACCTTAAATATGGAAATGCAAAGTCTTAAAATCCAACATCTAATATGATAATGGTAGTCATTTTGATAATTGGTTATCTTTTGAAAGCTCATGTAATTTCTATGTCTTGTTACCCTTACTACAATTCCCTCATTGGTAATAATTTATTTTCAGATTAATTTTCTCCTTCACTGTCCTATATGCCGTAAATGATACCAGCCTCATGCTATTTAACTGCTCAGTGGTTTTGAGATTCACTTCAAACGGGGAGGTTTGGTTGCAATACTTACCAAGAGCACTTTATTTTCAATCACTTCTACAAAGTAGGGATTCAGCTTTAAAGAGTTGACTGTATATGTGACACAGAGGCTCTTTGAAGGTTAATCAGCTTTTTGCAATAATAGGGTTGGATTCTTGTGTGACTAAGTGAGTCACTTCTGTTTCATGTGCATATCTCTCATTTAATCGGAAGCCTGGAAGTTAAGTTAGTACACTGCATATTAAGTAGAAAAGACAGGTTTTGTTTTAATAATTCTTTGATTTCTGAACTTTACTGTATCTTTAGGACTGTAAATTAGTTGAGACAGCTAGACTGATTATTTAAGAACCATTCTTAATGTGCGTGAAATCTAATAAAAGGAGCTGCACGGTGAAGTCGTATTATTTGGACAAAATAAAATTCACTAAATGTGGTAATGTTCCTGATTTACATTTAGGGCATTATTTAATCCAGTTGCAGTTTAACTGGAGGCAGGTAGTGTTTTCTTAAAGGCAAGCACAGAAACTCACAAATCTTTTTTCACCTGTTTGTATGTAGCCCACAGCAAATATCTGGGAGGTGGTCAGGGTAAACTTTCAAGAAGAGTTTTTACCATGTGAGCATTTTTTTACCACTGAATATCTTTGATACAGCTCCATCTGTGAATTTAGCTATTGAAGTTGATGGAATTACACACAGCCAAGTAGACCTGTCTTTAAACGTAACATAATGGGGAAATTATTTTTTTTCTGGTAGTAATGAACCGCACATTTTAAAATACAGGAGAGCGTATATTCAAATATTTATTTATATGTATATATATAACCTTGCATGTAAGTCGTCTTCTAGTCTCATGCCAAATAATGATACGTTGCTAATGGGCACTCAACTTTGTCAGTGTTGTCTTCCCCAAATGCTGAGATGCTGAGCTTGAAATAATGGTTGTATAGATAACAAACACAGTGTCCTTGCAAGAACTGTGTAAATGGTTATCTTTGTTATGCAGTGCTTGAGAAGTTTCTTTCGAGTCTCTATCCTGCTATTGGAAGAGCTGGACTGGATTCCAGAAAGGGAGATGACGTGTGATGCATTTGCTGCAGACTGTGTGCTGCTAAAGCACGTGGGATTACATGCTCTGATGGCTTACATTTCGGGAGGCCTTTGGTGGAACAACCAAGGGACTAATTTACAGAATCTCACTGCATGATAGAAATAAATAACTAAGTATTTTAAAACTTGAGGGATGTTTGGTTGTATAAAGGCCTGTTGTTCTGCCTGGGCATGGAGTTTCGAGCAGGAAGAATTTATAGCTCTTAATTTGTCATTTGTTTTGCTGTGTGAGTTGAAGAAAGAAAGGTGTCAGGTGGAGCAGGGAAGAGATTGGGTCAGGGCAAGAAACCTAATTACACACCAACGCTTTATTCCATTCAGATGATAGAACTTTTTCCTAAAAAAGGGGAAAGAGAATACAGCCTGCTGATTAAGAATTACTTCAGAAGAGGAAGGTTGCTGTGGACACCAGTGCCAGCTTTGCTATGTGGGTAGGCAGTACAAAAGCTTATTGCTTGCTGTTGCCATTTTCCAGAACGTATTTGCAAGCGCTAGTGTGGGTCATGCTAATACATCCTGAAACTGCCATGCTAGATTTACTACTCTTAATTTGCAAATCTGTGTATATGAAGATTTTATTTAATCATAGTTTTGAAGGCAAGTTAAGCATGATGGACTTAAATTGAGTCCCGCCAGCTGTTTTATTTGCCCACTAGTTTGGTACATGATATGTTGCCTTTCTCTTTTCCGTTGTTCTCATGCTGTTAACACAGTGAAATTAAGAAAATCTTTAGATCCTTACAAACTGAAGCCATCTGGCAGTTCGTAGTTGTCATGCTATCCAAATGGGTAGACTACTCAAAATATAATCCCTATGCTTAGAAGCACCGGCCTGAATTGGTGCTGGGTTCCTGTGTCTGAGAAGCTGGAATTAAGAATTTTTTTAGTCACGGCTTAGTTAGCGTCAAAAATTTTGTTTTGGAGTGGGTGAAATAGGATATTGTGGAGGTAGAGAGTGTTTGTGTGAGTAAAAAGAGTAATGGGTATATGGAGAAGGAGAGAATTTATAGGCAATTTTTTGATTGGATTGAATAGGGCATCCTAATTCTTATCTGATTTGTTTTCCTCTAATTTTGATTCAAACACAAATCAACTGCATGTGGTGTTCCTATGTGTAAGTTAACTATTGTACAAATATCCCATGCACTGAGAAGGGATTCATGCAGAAAAATATTCAGTCAAATAATGTAAGACCTTATTGTGGTACCTAGAGCTTAAGATGACCCATTTAGAAGCAAAGTCAAGAAAAAGGAACCACAAAAATTTGAATAGAAATGCTTTTTATTAGTTTCCAGGTAATTTAGAACTGGGCTGGAACATGCAGATCTCTGTTGCCTGAGCAAATGACTAACTCATGGCAGTATTTGGCTGAAAATGTGGATGAGCAATTGAAAAGAACTTGAGTTTTAGTTTAAAGCACTTCACTGTTTTAGCTTGATGTTTTGGCATACAGACTCTTGGAGTTTGAATGTGTCTTGGCTAAAGATGCTTGATCTGGTTCTAATATCCTGTTTAGTTATTGATCAACCCGTTCGCTGTGTATGTACTCTCCATGCATGTTAAAGGTGTTCCTTATCTTCCCTGTCTGCTGAAGGAAGATGTAAGGAAAAATGGTTTTCACTGGTTTCGATAATGAAAGTTATTACTAATCTTTTCTAAGAGAATGTGTTGATAGCCAGATTTCATCAGAAAAGGTCCTACTTTGTGGACCCTAACCCCCATTCATGAAGTCTTCATGAAGTCGTCTTCATCCATGATGGGCAAAGATGATGACTTCATTACTCTTCCATTGCTATCGACCTCAGTGACATGAAATTACTTTGCATGCTGGTTTTCCCAACTTGATACAAACATTATTCTGGATTAAATTCTGTGATTGAAGATGTTGCTTTACAGTTCTTTCTTAAAGTTTACTATTTATGATCTCTAATGTCTCTAAAAAAAGAAGCCTTTGCCTTGTACCTTTACAGAAGCAAGTGAGATTGTGGAGACTAACTAAAAGTGGAATAGACTTTTCTTAAAATTCCCTCAAACCAAGCAGAAGGCAATTCAACTACATTTTATGAAGTTATTGTGTGACAAATGCAATAGACGTGTAACTGCATATGGAATGAGAAATTACTTCTTAGTGGCAAAAAAATCCTGCTTAGAAAAGGATAACTCCATGACATATGCAAATGTATGTGCACAGGTGGTTCCTTTTCCTAATCTTCTTGGTTTTAAAATAAAAAATATAGAAATACGTGTTTATATAAATATATAAAGTGTGGGCGGACCCCGGCAGGTCTGGGAAAAAGCCTAATTAGCCTAAGTAGAAAAGTATCAGACAGCAGCTGGTAAAAAGAGAAAAAAGTGTAGGGAGGTGAGTCGAGTGAGCAGGAGGCTGGGTCAGTAGGTGATTGGAGAACCGGCTCATCTCTGGGCAAGAGAGTGAACTTGAAACCAGTCCAAGGAGGGCACGTAGAGTAAACACTGTACTGGAAAAGTATAAAGCAGTGTGATAACAGAAGACTACGCACTTTCTTTTCAATAAAGGCTTTGTGTGCATACAAGCAGTTTGTCGTGTTTGTCCGTCCCGGCAGTTCGCGACAATAAAGTATAACATAAATTTAAAAATATTTCAACATGCTTGATTGAAATGCTGGGCATGACTTAAAGGCATCCAAGAGAGGTCATAATGCTGATGCAGAAGGAAATAATGGAATAACTATTCTTCTATTTGAAATGTTTCCTGCAGTTTCATTTCTACTGTATTTTCAGGACTTTGTCTAGAGTAACATTTCTTAGCTGTGTCACTGCAGGAAAGCCAAATCTTAAGCCTTATGCAAATGTCTTATCCCAGATTTATTTTTGGTCAATTTGGCATGTGTGTGTTGCTGTGTTTGTACTGTCCTATACAGTGGCTTGTGGTTTCTCTGTATATTTAAAACAAATATACTTATACTTACGTTGCTTTGCAATGCTTACATTCTGTTGGCATGTGCTGACATGTCTACAGGGATGTTTTGTGTAAATGCAAGTGTTTAGTCTATGTGTCGATTTGGATCTGAGAAGAACCACACAACAGATTTGAAAGCAACGTGGAAAATGCAATAATCATATGTCCTTGATAGCTTTTAACCGCCTTTGTTATTAGCCCACCTTTACAGAGGATTATACTATTATTTTATAATAGTATTTAAATAATATAGTGGTTTAGAGTGGATTTCAGAAATATTTCCATTCATTGCCCATGCACATTATATCTGCTTAAAGACCAAGATAAACATAGTGTTTTTGTTATTTTATGACTTTGCCTTTTTTTAAGAAGGTCTGTGGCTAGCTATCAGCAGGATCACTGCAACTTTGACAGCTTTAGCAGCTGTTACAAAAGCATGATAGTTTAAAAAAACAACTGTTCTGAAAAACTTTTACATGTAAGTACATTGGTTGGCTTTATGTTATTGCTCTTGGCATCAGCTTGAGTAAATTTAGGTAAAAGTTCATCCATAAAATTATCGGACTTTCTCAATCCTCTTGAGCCTTGATCTATTTTGGTGTAATGTTCTGGAGTTGGTAAAGATGCCTTATGGCTGGAGTCTGTAACTGTAAATGGGATTACGCTACCTTCCGATTCAGAATTTTCTGTGGTTGCAATATGTGTTGTTTCACAGAAATTAGGAGTGATTCCTTCTCAGTCGCTCGTGTTG
>NW_010427475.1:21579-31253 GCF_000710305.1 Buceros rhinoceros silvestris | reverse complement strand
GTGAGGTACTCTTTCACTGCTAAAAACAAGGTGTCACTTCTATTGTAAGCTTGGTTCTCTCTCAATGATTTTATAAACTTGTTCTAAGTAATTCACTTCAGCTTGAGGCTCTGTTTTCCAGGAGAGTCAATAGTTTTCTTCCTAAAACCAATTTTTGCTTTAAGAACAAACAAAACACATGGCAATTTTGAAGTTGTGGAATCAACATCCTTTATACCTCAGACAGCTGTGCTTTCACTTAGACCTTTTTTTGCTCTTTTTTTCTTTTTTTTCAATTTACTATTACGTGTAAATTCCTTATTGAATGGACAGTAATGAGTCTGCTGCATCAGTCAGCCGCAAAGTGTCGTGCTGTTTGAGCTCTGCCAGCCATAGGCTGCAGTGGGGCTGCATGTTCATCCCAAGTTCTCAAAGCAGAGTTCATTCACACATTGCCCTCACCACCTGCAAGCGTGTGTGTGTGTGTGCTTACTCCTCCCTTATAAGAAAACAAAAAGAGCAAGGAGTACCTCAGTGAGCGCTTCTTTTCTGCTCTCATTTCGGAGAGGTTTCCACCTCCAAAGCTGGCGTGTTTTTCACAGATTATCTGGTTTCAAGCTGTGTTGCTCTTGTAGCAGAGGGCCACCGCAGTTAAAGTACGTCTACTGCAGGGCAGCATCCCTGGAAAACGTGCTGTCTGCGGTTTTTTCATGCTGGGCCTGAGAGGATTATGACATTGCAGAAATACCTCCTGAGTAAATCTGAGGCTTTTACGGAGGGGCCTGCAGTCCAACTTTAAGTGCTTCTGAAGAAGGGGAGGTTTTGCAGCACGTCTGCCTACTACCAATAAAATCAGTCTGTGTTGGAAAGCAAGCACATGTTGAGTCAAGGCTGGATAAGCAGAAAAGAGAGTTGAAGCATCTGAGAAAGAAAGAGTAAGCTGCTATCCCGATTTTGGCCGCAAGCTGTTCCAGCTTCTAAGGGGTGACATTTCTGGGTTTTTTTTTTTATAATACACAGATTTATAAACATTTCATAATGTTATTTTCTAAATTTAAAGTGATTTGGAACATTCTGGTTGGATGTGTGGCAATACAATGGACATGACTAGTAATCATGGCCCTTGTCTAGTACAAAGGGGCCTTTTAGTTGTGTTACCTGAGTTCATATCTGGTTGGATGAAAAAATGGGGGTTTGTGGAATTTTTTTTCTTGCCGTGATCTGTTTGTCTGTTATTTGTTTAATAACCAGTGAAAACATACATACTAAGATTTCTCTCATGTGAAGGGGAAAACAGAGGTCTTCATGCTTAGGTCCCGAGTTAGTTCCTTGCAATGTTAGCTGCACACTTGACAGCATAGACTCTCACCTTCCAGGGGTGATAATAGGAAAAACTCATTATGTTCTCATTTTCAGTGCTCAAATAGTTGTCCTGTGATGAATGAAAGCTGAGATGATATACAGGGTGATCCTCATCCCTTAGGGAGAATAAGGTGGCAGGAGGAATGAGTATTTTTCACCTTTTTCTGGATCCCTCAACTCTTGAGACCTGTTTGACATCAGCCGACCAGAGAACAGGGAGCATGCCCGCATGTCCAGCCAGTTCTGGGCAGGACACAGGAGGTTGCTCCAGGGTGTCCTTCAGTTTTTCCTCCATGCTGAGCGATCAGAGGTTAGATTCTTCCACTTGTACCCTATCCCAAGGGTACTCTTTAGTGGTACCAGTTCTGCAAAGATTCTTGGGGCACTGCATCAGCTTCCTGCTCTTGTTTTTGTCTTATTACATCATTTTGCGTCATTTTACAACACTGCATGCTCGGCTCAGAGCTCTTGTCCCTCCTTGACCTCTTCATTGCAATCACAGATCCATCAGCCCTTCAGTTTCAGGTCCACTTAGGGAACTGTCTCACTTCTAGTTATTGGTCTGGTGCTGCTTATTGACATTTGTAGAGTTCAGATCTGAAAGTGGGTATTTCTGGAAATACATATACTACTATACTCTACTGTAGCCACAGAATTTATTGTGCAGAAAACCCATCTGGGTCTTGCTACCATGTAATTTTTAATTTAAAATATCCTTATGACTAATGGAACTATAAAATACCTTGTCATTTTTGTAGCACGTAGGGGATCCAGTAATAAATTAGAGGTCCTCTGTGACAAGTACCATAGGTATATAATAAAACAATAACCTATGTCTGGGAACACTTCAGGCTAAGTTCATATTTCTTTCTTACTCACCAAAAAATAGGGTTAACCAAATTTCATGCCTGTGGGCTTAACCAACTGGAATATAAAAGAAATTTTCACCATTCTGCGATGTAGTAGTCGTGTGTCTCTGGAAAGTATGCACTTTGTTAATGTACAAGACAAAGCCTTTCGTTTAAACATTTCTCACAGCATAAATAGTTTGATTTAGGCAGTGGTTTGCAGCAGTAAGATGCATTTGGTCAGCTCAGATTTATATTCAGTGACTAGAGAACAATGTTACAGTTTTATTTGAAATGTTGCCTTCCTCCCATTCTAAACTAAAAAGCCAGGTTTATGACAAAATTATTAAGCTGCTTAGAGGCTGAACTGACTTTTCTGATTCAGTGTTTTCATGTAGATATGTTTTCTCATAACTGCTTTTCCAGATTGTGTTGGTCAGTGGACATCTGGACAGCTGGGACGTGGGGCAGGGAGCTATGGATGATGGTGGTGGAGCATTTATATCATGGGAAGCATTATCACTCATTAAGGATCTGGGTAAATATTTAATTTTAAAATATTTTTAATGCATTACATTTTCAGGACGTTTTGTATGTTGTCTAGACTGAATTTTCTATTTTATCCATTCCTCTGAGCATGAATATTCATACTTACAATATTCATACTTCATAATACTACATATATAATATTCATACTTCAAAAATATTTTGCAAGTTTGTCTGTTAAACTCCTTTCATTACAGGAGTCATCCAAAGGCAACACATCAATGATCTAAAAAGCTCATTGCGTCTGCATGGTTGCCATCATCACAGAATGAAAGTTCAATTTAAGATACAACATCTAGGCCCCGTAGAAGGAAGTCACTCCTTTTCATTTGTCTTAATGAGTTCCTCCCTATTAATGAAGATTAAGCTTCATGAAGTCACATATAGCCTTCTGATAATGTTCTCTGCCTTTTAAGCAAACATTGTCATTCAACACATTCACAAATCTTTCATGGTCCTACATGTTGCTTTTACAGTGGGTACTCCGTTAATTTAATTCCCAACCCCTTACCTCACTCTTGATAACTTCTCAAGACAATTTCATCTAAGTCTCTCTCAAGAGCATGTAACTAGGACTAGATCCAGGCAATGATGCTGCTTCTGGTCTTTTCCCTTTCATCTACATGTAAAAATATTCATCAAAAGTGATTGTAAACTTCACAGAAGTTCATATTTCCAATGGATATATTTGGGTGGTTTTGTTTTTCCTTGAATTTTCTTCCGAAATAAATTGATATCCTTCCGGGAGTTGTTCCACCAAATATTGATAGATACATATGTATCATCAAACTGGTGCATTCTCAGCTTTGCACTTGAGGGCTCATTTCCTGATTATGCTGCTTTTATGTTGCTGTGTGGTTGGGCTCTGCTTTGGACTGTGACAGCTGATTTCCTTGGCAAAGGTAATCCAGGTCAGAGGAAGCATACTCTTGAGTCTCGTTACTACGAGAGTATTCTTCTGCCAAATTTGGCTTAACTGTGGTGACCTGTCAAATGCTGTGGACTTGTATGTCTTGTCAAACAACGTTTGATACTAAGCCTTTGCACGCTGTAGCATCCTGCTACAATAGATTTCTGGGATGCAGAGTAAAGTTCTGCTGCCAGGGGTCACTTCTTTGAATCATTCTTGGTAATCATCAGGGTGACAAAGTCACTGGGTTCTGGAATTTGGTCTGTAGATCAGCTGGACTCTTCTGGAGTTGATATCTAGCAGACAGACTGTCAACCCTGGGCTTGCTGGTCTCCCTTCTCCAGAATTTCTGCTCAGCAGAAGTATGAGTTGAACTAAACACCCATGCCATCAATGCTCAATGTAATTAAGGAAGGAAAGAAAGAGGAAAAAGCAGCTTCTAGACCGGGTATGTCTGTTCCAATAGTGCTATGGATGAAATAGCAGTGTGAACTTGCTCAGCCTACTGCCTCCTGGCTTGCGTAGCTGCCCTCTGTGGGATGTGAAAGGCCAATTTCTTCTACTTGTGGGCTTCATCTAACTTGTGGGTAGTAGTGTGCAGTGTGTTATTGTAGAGGGTCATGGTCTACATATGCCTACAGAAGGTGTTTTTGGTAGGAGAGATGGTCCCAAAGATGAGATGAGGTAGGGCCGTCGTACGCGTAAGAGCGAGCTATGGTTGCACGGTCCTCCACATGTGTTCTCTAGACACCCAGTCTTTCAAAGTTCAGTGTAGTTTCCTGCTCTTCCCAGTCTACTGTGACCTAGCCTTACTTCTGGTTGCCAAACTACAAATTCTAGTTTTACTGCTTGATCTCTAGGTTTTTTGCTGGTTTTACCTCCATATGGACTTTTGTCACGATACCCTTCAAAACTAGTTCAGAACAGACTTCTTAGGTTGTCAAGCGGATATCCAGGGATGCTTCCGCCCTCCATCTGATGGAATCTATTGTTCCTAATTACTCCCTTTTCCCAGAAGTGTAACCTGTGGTCAAGAGGAATGCATCACGTATTTGCTAAAAACTAAAATCGGCTGCTGCTCCTGCTCTTAGGTCTGGCAGAGTTTAAATAACAAGCAAGCTTTCCCTGCTTCCGATCAGAAGGATTTGTGCACTTGAACAATCTCAGTGTTTCTTGAAGAGCTCTTTGTAGTCAAGCTCTGTTATGTGTTGAGCCACTCTGATACTTCAGTGGTGAACATCAGACATCCCTGTGATTTCTTATTCTTCTATTTTGCAGTATTTGAACATCTTATCTCTCATTTTCCCAGCCTCAAAATGATGGGAATAACAGTCTGTGACTGCAAAAAAATTGCATCTGTTTTAATTTTTTGTCTTTTAAAAGTAGACTAAAGAAGGCTCTTCTACAGAAGAATCCAGGCCTACTCCTTCTTTTCATGTTTTTTAATTTTTCTTTTATGATTCTTAGAAAATTGTCTATCCTCCCTCCACCTTCAGGAAAAAAAAAAAAGAATTATGCTTGTGTATTATGCTGTTCCATTCAGAATAAACCGTTTTGTGTCTCTTAAGAGCAAGTTCATGGTGGCATTGTATAATTCTTACTCACTGGATTTCCTTTCACATATGACCGAAATGCATCACTCTCTGCTTGTTTAAATACTTGATTTCCTCTGGTAGTAGCCTGTGTGTTTGCTATATGACTTGTGGTGAAATGCGGGTTTCACAGCTGGGAAATGCCAAAGTTTTTGCTGATGCCCTCTGCTGTGGCCAGCTGTTGTGTTCAGCTCTTCTTGTTACATCAGTGTTCTGCAGGAACGTAAGGCTGGGAGAGGACTTCTGATCATCACATCTAACCTGTAGATAACCATGGGTGATACAGCTTTTCATAAACCGTCTCCCATAGCAGGCTGGATATCTTACGATGCACCTAAAATCTGACAAAAAAAGAGCAGCAGAATAGATGTGAAGATTGCGTGAGAAGTTAATGAATGAGTTTTATTTAAAATCAATTCCATAGGCTGTGTTTTGAGTGAGCATTACATTTCGAACTGTGGAGACTTCGTTTAATATCCTTTTGGACCCTGATAAATTTAGTCTCAGACTAGTCCACTAAATAGATTTGACATGGCTTTAGGCTATCTCAACTGTCTTGTCTGAATGCATGTGTAGAGGTATTTTACTGTGTACTGGAAGTCTTAAAGCCATGGTGCATGGTACCCATAAAATCTGTGACTGCATTTGCCAGAGTATAACTGATCTTACAGCTGTGGTGTTACGACCTTAAAGCTGAAGGGAGCATTCTGAAAGATAAATTCTGGAATATGAACTTTATACTGTGTAGTAAGAAATACTGCCACTACTTCTGCCATGGCCCATTGGTTCCGTGAAAGCAAGATGTTACTGTGCTGTTTAAGCCATATTTTTCTCTGATAGTCTAATAGCACTTCATCGTGATATCACTGTGACACTTGGACATGACTGGAGGACACAAGTTATGGTTGTTAATTCGGATTTTGATAATTCCGTGTAGTACCTGAAGAATGATTATAGTTTAAATACCATTTTCTACTTTTTAAATAACCTCCTGCCCAAACCATTTAATAGCTATTGGCTTAGAACCAAATTCATGAAATTCATTGGGAAATTATTCAATTTATACTTTAAGATGGTTCAATCTTACTTTAAGCAGTGCAGTGTGTTTTCTCACCTCAAGTAAAATTTTTCAACAATTTTTGCTTTTATTTCTAAGTAAGTAAATCAGTTACTTAATGCATTAGCCTTTATATTTCCTCGATCTTCAGTGTTAGCTTTTATTTTTTAATTGAACTGGCAGTTTCTGTACCATAGTGGTATCTTTTTTCTTTCTGGTGTTTTTGTAGATTTTCAGACACTGTAATAGTTACATGTTCCCTACGAGGATGCATAGCAGTAGCACAGTCTGAAGTAGTTTTACAGTCTTCAAAACTTCAAACTTCTGGTAGGATTTTTTTTCCATTTCATGTGAATGTTATTTCTTTTTGAGAGAAAGACTGCTACAGAAAGGCTAGGCTGAATTGAAATAATTTTGTATTATATTACCAGAGAGTAGAATAAAAATATTTGATTCATGTAAAATCCTTAGAATCCTGTGTATACATTTCAGAAGAGCAGTACCTTAAGAACACAGGGCCAGATTGTGAGCTACTGTTGTTTTCCAATATGCTGAGAGCTATAAGGATTCGGTTAAACCTGAAAAGCAGAGAAGCTAAAAAGTGGCAAGTTTCAAGTTCGTCTGAATACTTTCCTTCTAATAGCTGTAATGTCTCTCTGCCGATCATCCACACCGGGGTGATGGGATGGGGGCACCTGCTGCAGATGCTGTTCCCTCTCTGCCTTCACCAGGGAGGAACTACAGATAGCAAATTCAGAGAAAAAGCTGACTTTTAGAAGGTTACATTTCAGCAAGGTGAATCTTGCTCCAGGTGGCTTTTCCACAACCATCCTGTGCAGAAAACGGAACCCTCTCTCTTCTCTTCTGTGAGGCTGTAGCTTCACTCTCAAAATATCCCTTTCAGCAAGATCCAGATAAATGTCAGCGCTGGCTTGTGCACTTGTGGTGCCAGCACTGGTTGTAGACATCTCCTCGCCAGAATAAACAGAAGCGTTTTCTTTAGAGCACTCAAATCAAGTTCTCCATATCAACTATACTCTCATGGCTGCTTTCTTCGCTGGTAGATAATCCCCCAACTAGTGGCCATATTGACTAATGTTATCCAAAGGAATCTTTCTTGCGGTTAACGCTGCAGTTTAATGAAGCACAAAGGAAAGAAAAACAGTATTTTGTTCCTGGAACCCTTGAAGCCGATACACGTTGCTAATCGGCGAGATCTGTGGTGAGCTGCTTCATGGCTTATGGGCTTAAAAAAGAACTGGAACTGTTTCCACAAAAGTTGTTTATGTGAAGAAAGATGAAAGTTTTGGAAGGTTATTTCTCTTTATTCCTTTTTCTGGCAATAAAGATGTCTTTAGAGGTGCTGAGGCAGTTTGTGAGCTGGTCTGAACTGGCAAGCTCCCTTTCCTTCAGTGGAGCTGGGGCTACTGTGATTAGATGAGGATTTCTGATGCTTAAGAAATTACCCTTCGTAACTGCAGCAGGACGTCCGAGGCAGTAAGCTTGTGCGATGTGCAGTTTGCCTGCAGCTGTGTCTGGCAGCTGCCTCCCTCCCCAGGTCTCTGCAGTTTTTAACCTTTTGATCAATTTTAACTGAAAGTGATAGAGGCATAGAAATATTTAGAATATGTAGTTTTGATATGTTCTTTGTAAATGGATGATTGAGGAGGGATGGGGGAGTGCATTTATGTGCCAACTGAGGGAGAGGCGGGGAGGAATTCCACTTTTATCCTTTCCTATGATGACGAACGCCTGGTTAATCAGCACACGTGTAGCTGTGGTTGTAAGCACCAGAGCCTCTTTCTTTTTAATCTGTCTCAAACTCTGTTTGATAGGTAGCAAATATTGCTACACTGGTAGTGAGAGCATTGTTTGGGGTAATTTAGAGATGATGGGAAGGCACTTGAGGTGTTTTAGGGAGAAAGGTCTGAGGGATTCCTATCTTTAAGCAAGGGAATCCATGGGTGCTCCATGAGCTGTGATGTGGTGTGAGAGCATTCAGAAGGTCTAGAAGAGAGGCCACCCAAGCAAATTGGGTTTTTCTAGTTTTGCAGAACAACAGCTGTGTTGCTAATTACAGTCTAGAAACCTCAAACCCATCTTTTCAGTTTGCATTTATAATTCTCAAATCCTGTTTGTTAGTTCGTGTGTGAAAAAGGGCATCTCTGGAGATGGCCAATGCCATTTGCCTCAGCATTTTCACGTTAGTCTGGTTAATGCTCTGGTGTCCCTTGAAACAGTTTCTCTTGTCTCTGTGTCACAGAGGTTTACAAAAGAAGCTGCCTTTCCAGGTGAGGTGAAGGACAAGTTAGGCAGCTACTCATGAAAAATCACCATAAAATTACCCCAAATTTATTTTTGTGCCATATTTTGCCTTTAGTTGGCTATACAGGTTGAACAGCCAGCCTGCAGTACTCAGTCCTGCTCTGGATGTTTTTTGCCTATTTCTGTGAAGGAGGTGTTTGTGTTCCTCTCCCACCATTTTAAGCCTGCGGCTGCTGCTGTGTTGGACTTGCTCAAGACTAATGCTTTTGTGCTATGTATTTGAGCAAGAATCGGGTAATTTGTATCCAATGATTTCAGAGCTTTAGCCAGTGCTGCCTCTGTGCTCCTAAACCAGCTGTGTTCCTGCATCCCTTGGCTGAAGGGCATTTCCCAGCTGAGGCCAAAGGTGCTCTGCCCTTCTTTCACCCCCAGGGAGTGCCCTGCCAAAGCCACCTTGTGCTCCAGTGCTAGAAATGTGGGACTTTCATCCTTAAAGGGAGGTTGAGGGAACTGAATAATGACAATAATAGAGAAAGGTCTTTAGAAAGTGGTCATATGGCAATGTCAGCTTTCCAAACATAATAATTTCAGCCTCGTAAACTGCAGTAGACAGTCCATTGGAGTGAGGGATGCAGTCAGTTTTGATGGGTGAATTTCACTGGTTTCTTCTGAAAAACTTCAGCCATAACTGTTGTGTCTCTTTTTAATTAAAACAGCTTGAGCTAATTTTTTTTTTTTTTTTACCGATGAGAAGAGAAGCTGATGGGGTCAGCTACTTGACAATACAGTTTAGTTTATTTTCAGTCTCATCTCTGCTAGCATAGGAAGAATCAAAGTCAATAGGTCCTTTGTTCACATCACAGGTTTCATCATCATGTTGTCTTTCAGCAACATTTACCCACAACCTCTCTCTTCTTATTCAGAAATGTGTTTTTTACCTTTTCGTGGCTGTGTTTGGGTCTCGTGTGCTCCATCACTAGTCAGCTCTTGGTGCCCTGCCAAGCCCAGAGGTACACGTGTCCAGCAGCTACTGCCCGGTCTGTGTTTATGGGATGCATCTTCAGAAGAAGCTTAATGGCTGTGTTGTGAATTTGCCAAATCACAAACTTATCCTC
>NW_010427475.1:0-21486 GCF_000710305.1 Buceros rhinoceros silvestris | reverse complement strand
CTTTCCCTCCAATTGCTTGAACTGCAGCAGCGTGAGGCATTGCTAGTTATTGCTGTCTGAACTCCTGCCTCTGTTGGAGTCGTCACTATAGATTTCAGGAAAGGCTACGCTCCAAAGACCACTATAGTGATGGATTGTGGTACAGAGCAAACATTTCCCTAATTTGCTGTTGTCTCATGCACTGAGCTCATGTTCAGTCATGTCTTCATGCCACGTGAGACCAGGAAGTCTCCTGCTTGGGCTGTGCCTCCCAAGTGCTTCTGGGAATTCTGGTTCTTTCATGTAAAAAAAATATTTTATATGGGGAGCTGCCAGAACCAGCGAATACCAGGAGTCAAGTAGATGAACATGGCAGATTTTCCTCTTCTGCACCCCAGGCAGAATGCCTGAAGCCATTGCTACTAGAGCAGTCTGATGAAGGAGGGATGATTGTTGAAAAAGTCTAATCCCAGATATCACACCTCTTACACAGCTTTCCTTCATTCCTAGACGGTGATCTATATGTGTGTGAGAGAGGGAGAAATGTATGGTGATAGGTGCTATGTGTAGTTCCCCTCTTCCTCTTTGCCAGTGTTATGGGGAAATGGAGTTTTATGAGTCAACTTTCCTATAGATGTAGACATAGTCCTGGCACAACCAAATTCCTGTTTCACAGGAGAAAGGCACAAAAAGCTACAGAAATGTTTTTTAAAACAATGCTCGTAAGAATTTTAAGATACTACCTGAATTACATTTTCTGTAACTCATAAGGAGTTGATTAGAACTTACTTAGAACTTACTTGCTATTGAAATTGTAACTCTCATCTGAATTATACCCATGACTAATGTGACTGGAAAACCATAAGACAGATTTTTTTATGCTGATCACTGTAGTCTTTGTATGAAGTTACATTTCCTGAGTCAAAATTCACTGGTTAATATATGAGGACTAAAGACACGTTCTATTTTAAAAATTATCGCTGGAGTCATTCCTTTTCTGCTAGTTTAATTGAAGTCATATAACTGCAGTTTTAACCTACTAGCCAAAAATTTTGTTAAATGTCTTTCTGAATTTCCTATAGCTGTAGTGGTGTAGTTGTTTACTGTCTACGAGATATGTTGTGAAACATGATTAAATGGCTGATTTTACCATAGGGTTGTTTTGGGGGTTTTTTGGATGCTTTTTTTAATTAAATATGCTTGTTATTAACTCCTTGGTCTTACATTCTTTCCACTTCCCCAGAGTTGTGTATTTTATTCTGACCTTCACCTTTTGCAAATCTATAAAATCTACTTGGTATGAAATATTGGCGTATGCTGTTACACTACAACTGCATTTATTCCTTCATTTCAACATTTGGTTGAATGCATATTTGGCAAGTACTTAAATTTTCAGTTTCCGTACTGGGCTGGCATAGCAAAAGGGTGACTGCAGACGTACAAAGTTGTTAATCTGGCAGTAAATTTAGCATGCAGTCCTCCATAAGCTGCTTCTCTGCAAGCTTTAATTTACCCAGGAAATTAAAGATAAAATGTGTGCTTTGTTTATCTATAAAAATCTTAAAAAACTGGCAACGTAGGCTATTGTGGCTTTTTTTTTCAAATCTGTAACACGGCTGACATGGTGCAATGCTGAAAGCCTTCCCGGATGAAGTCAGGGGCATCTTGTCCTTACTGTCAGCTTTTTTAAGGTATATGTTTTCAATATGGAAAGACAAGAGTCACTGGTGCGTTTTATGACTGATCAGCTCTGAAGACCGTCTAACTGATTTGGAGTTTTTCTGATCCAAAGGGTGGGCAGCAGAGGCAGAAGGCAGAGCCACCTCTAAGCAAGATCAAACCACGGATGATGCTTATAATTGCAGAGGGTGCAGGAGCGGGGAGGGTCCTGTGTTGCCTTTTCTGTACCACGGTTTGCTGAGATCTCTGGATATCTTTAAGGAAGGAGATGCTCCTACAGAGGAATAAGGTGCATTTTAAAGGTGGTCAGTGTACTCTTCCTTTTCTGGGACTTGGAGAACATGGCAATAGGATCAGAGCAGGGCAGGGAGTGGAGGAGTCCTCTGCTGACTTAGTGCTTTGCTGTTTCACGCAGGCAAGTAGTGGGTTTCCTTTTCTTCTTTTTGTAGACGTGAGTTGTATTGACTTCATGCAACTACACTAACTGGTTCTTTGTTTAAAACCCCACATGCAGAAGAGCAAGTTTGTCAGTGCTTCTTGTCAGCTCTCCCTGAGCTGTGCTGCCGAGTAGCAAGAAGGTGGCCCCCAGAGAAACCCTTGCTCTGGCAGCGTTGCCTCCTGGCTCAGTTGCAGCCCGCTGCACTGGGCTCTGGGCTCAGCTTCCCTCTTCTCCCCCCATCTCACCAGTCAAAAGGCTTGATCTGTGTTATTTTTAGTTACTAGACTTGCAAATCATTCACAGCTTTCCCCTCTAGTCTTGTATACCCAGCTCCTTCCTTGACATTTCCTCTCACATATTCCATCGCTTTCTTAAAATAAACCTGCCTAAAACCTCTCACATTTTCCACCTCCACTCCTCTGTAAATCTGCCCTTCCTATTATGTCATAAACTCATCAATCTCCCTGAAAACATGAAAAAAAATTAGGTTGGATTAATCTCAGTGTCTTGCCACACTGCCCTTGACACTGCTGGGCCACCACTGGAGCTCTGCAAGCCCCAGTCCTTCCCTAGCCCAGCTCACCCCAGGCCTTGCTGTCTACCTGTGCCCTCTTTGCAGGGTTCTGTCCGAAAAGCAGCCGGCTCTCGGGCTATGGCAGAATCGTGGCCCCTTACCCCCAAAACACGCCTCTGAGCATGTTGCCAGCCTCAGGCAACTAAACTGCAGAGCCCAACTTGGCTCCTGCTTCCCTTTCTTTTCCCACTCCCTAGCCCCTGACCTTCCCATTTTCTGTCTTCTTCCTGTGATGCCGCGTCTCTGTTCCAGGAAACCTAATTTCTTTTTAATTCAGACCTTCAGTACTCCGAGGTTTGCTTGCTTCTCAGTGCTATCCTGTGCAAGCACTTAATCCTCCGTGCTGCAGACAGAGCCATCCCTATCAACAGAAGAAAATCAAGCAGATTCCCTGCATTAGTTAGACTACTTTAAGAAAACAAAGGCAGTTTCCCAAGAAAAAACTGTTTTCCATGGCTAATATGAGCTTCACTAGAGAATTAGAACTGTATCGTACTCAGGTTTTAAGTCATACCAAAAGGGTTTTTTGAGGTGTGCTTTGCCTTAGTTTTTGAAGCTAATAACTGTAATTGCCTTAGATTGTCACTGTTAAATCATTAATTTCCACTCAAATAAAAAACATTTCTTCTTAAAGAAACATCTAGCTAGACAGACACTTTTCTGCACAACTAGTGAGATTAGTTTCCTCAGTCATAGACAGCTGTATTTCTAATAACAGAATGAAAGCTAGAAGCCTGCTGATTTAGAACGGAGACTTCTCGGTCTTCAGAGGAAGAAGTCTGGACATCCTCAATTAATTGCATTATTACTGTCATCTTATAAACTGTAGTTTATTGCTATATGTATATTCTTTGAAATTAGCCAGAAAAGAAGGATGCTAGGGGTAAGAACTTCTTCTCTAAAACTGTGCTTGCCCATGCCACAGAACACATAAATTAGGTAGCAGTCTCTAAAATACTTGAGAATATTGAAATCGTCCTGTCTTCTATTTCAAAAGCTATCAAAATCCTGTCAGAAAAGCAAGATAATTGGGTAGCAAATGTTAGGATTTTATGGATCCTCACTTTATTGGGACCTTAGCTTTCCGAGGCCTCTAGCTGAGGCCAAAACTGCAGAGGAAGTCAGGGCTCTTACTCTGGAAATACTATGGAAAAGAAGACTGCAACCCCAAAACTGTGTACAGTCTGTTAGATAAAAAGAAAAAGGGTTTAAAAAGTTATTGTGACTTGCTGAAGGTGACCTTATTCAATAGTTCACTTGAGGCCTAGAACAGACTATGGAATATTATAATTAAAAATATCAGTGATATAAAAAATAGGCAATGTAATGAGAATGCGATGAGACCTAAAATATGTAACTTGCCGTGAAGCCCAGCAGTTTAATTAAAGCACCAAATAAAGCATAATGTGCTGCGATTCTGGAAATTTCAGAAAATCTCCTGTTTCCCAATCTGTTAATGAGTGAAACAGTTTCCGCTTTAGCAGATTGAATCTAAACGAAAATGAAAATAACCCTCTTAATGTTTGGCCAGATTAAAAGAAAATTAACAGAGCGCTCCTAGTTTGGAGAGGATTTTAATGATGCAGAAAGGGACTGCTAGTGTGAGTATGCAAAACAGAGCAATTAAGAGTGACTATTGACACAGGTAATTTGACCCTAAAATATGCACCAGGAATTGCCTTTTTCCTTTTTCGCCTTTTTCCTTTTTCGCCTTTTTCCTTTTTCGCCTTTTTCCTTTTTCGCCTTTTTCCTTTTTCGCCTTTTTCCTTTTTCGCCTTTTTCCTTTTTCGCCTTTTTCCTTTTTCGCCTTTTTCCTTTTTCGCCTTTTTCCTTTTTCGCCTTTTTCCTTTTTCGCCTTTTTCCTTTTTCGCCTTTTTCCTTTTTCGCCTTTTTCCTTTTTCGCCTTTTTCCTTTTTCGCCTTTTTCCTTTTTCGCCTTTTTCCTTTTTCGCCTTTTTCCTTTTTCGCCTTTTTATCTTTTTCTTTATCTTTTTTTTTTTTCCCCCAGAAAGCTGCCAGTAAAGTCACAAGACACTTGGGAAATTTCCAGAAAGGAGATATGGCAGGAGAGAGGCTGGGGAAATCAAGAGGCATAGCCTTGAGGAAACTCAAGGGCAGGCAAACGCAGTCAGACAAAAAATCAGCTGATACTCCAATAAATTAAGAAGAACGAGGACAGGCTAGTAATAAAGAAAAGTGTAAGTGCCTCATTAAAAAGGACAATAGTCGTATGTTTAAGTTGTCAATGCTGTGCGTTTCAACTTCAAACTCTAAACCTGCCGTTTATTGTCAAAGGAATCCTTTGGTTTTTTAAATCATTAGATACTAGAATGCTATGATGTGAACGAGCCATGGGTGACTGGTGTATTAGGTGTGTATCAGGGCCCTCTACAAATTATTCATGGAGTACTTTCTAAGATAAATTTGTGTCGCAGAGTGTCAATGTTTAGTAGTATGCCTGGGAAAAAATTCATGGTGTCCAGCTAAAACGTTCAGCTCCAAAAAGCAGTGGACAAGACATGGACAATAGTTTGCTGTTGATAAAACCACAGAGTTGGAGCTTGGTAAGGTCATTCATTGTCTTGCCCGAGTAATTTCATCTGGTACAAAGTGCATCACACGAGTGGAAATTCACTGTTGTAGCTGAAGGAAGGGAAGTGTTCCACATTATTGATATTACATCAGGGCCTTAACAGAGAGGCTATTTAATAACCATTTCATTCTCGTTTACAGAAAACTGTGCTGATACTTGAAATGGAAGCAGATCATACCACTGCGTTTGATGATGAATCCTTGTATTCTTCAGCAAAATGCGGAGTACTGGTTTTATTTTTGTTTTATGTACCGGCGTAGGTTTTAGAGATTGCAGGCATTTTATAAGAAGTGCTTGTGTGATGGAAATACCGCAACTAATATCACACAGTAAATCCCTATGTCTGATCAACTGCCAACTGAAAAACGTAGGAAGTGCATTAGGAATTTAGTGATTGTCAGCCGTGTCATCATGTATCTCACTGCTTTTTGTATAAAAACTCCTTTAAAGAAATTCCGGGCCACAGGGTAATAATGTAAAAAAATGCATCGCTCGCGATGTTAAATGCTGCCATGGACAAGACTCGAGGATGATGCATTGTATATACCTCTCCCTAGCAGCTCCTGAAGCGAGTACATCAGTGGCTCAGGCGCTGTTAGAGACTATGGGATCCAGTACTGCAATTTGTTCTACTTTGATGCTCAGTTCAGGGTTTTGCTGGGACATTTATGCAGGGTCTTTGAAGGGTGAAGCTGGCAAAGCTGTAAGAAACCTCATGGTTTTCACAGTTTCAGAGCACATGGCGGGGAGTTACAGTCATTAACTTTTTACTGGATAAGCTTCACCCCTATCTTTGTACTGCTAAAGAGCTTCTCCTCTCTTTGCGTAATGCAACTTCCTAAGAATGTTTTTAAAATTCAGGAGTGGTGGTTTATAAATGCAGCTTTCGGACTGGAGAAATAGAAGTAGACTTTAGAGATTAAAACCAAGAAGATAGTATCTTACCACTATAAATGCAATTTAAAATACTTTACCTGTTAATATACTCACACCCATTTGCAGTTTGCTTCTATGCCTCAGGTAAGGTGAGCAGCTATTTGGTTTGCTTGTGGGTGATCCCAGTGCCTTGGCCTGCAGGAGAAAAATCCTTTTTCACAAAGATGGAATACTTTTTATGTTTTCAAGAGCTAATCAGTCTTGTAAGAAACAACATGATGATTCTCTTGAAGAAGTCTGATTAGCCATCATACACTGCCCTCTTAGAAAATACTGTATCTTTGTACCTAATCCTCCCCAACAATAAGGATTTATTTTTGCAAATATTTACTGAAGGAAATTTAGTGTTTACCCTACTGATCTCTATTTTGATTTTTAAAAATGCACAGTTCAAATCCTCTCTCCTGGCTCATGTGGTATCTTGAGGGTGAAGCAGGATTATTTTTTTTATATTTCATGTGACAGATCAGCATAATTTGTCTGTGCTTGTACCAAACAGTTTCACTATGTGCGAATGTCTCAATTCCATCAAGCATGAGCAAGATATGTAGGATGTAAAATTCAGGTCTTGTGTAGCATCCTGGTAAGTATATTGTCACAGGAAGATCATCCACATGTGTAAGGATATGTGTCACAACTAGAAAATATCCATTTTAGATTTAAAATGAATGTAAACTCTGTGTGTGTATATATATATGTAAGTGTGTGTGTAACACCTCCATGTTATTTGTTGAAAATTATCTTTTACTTAAGTTATGAAAGAAAAGCTTTTGGCAAAATAACATTGTAGTTGAGATTGAAGTCAAACCAATTAGTTAATAAAGCTTAGTTACAAATCTTTTTTTTTCTCGAGGATTTGGTATTTTGGCTATTCTAGGCTTGCTGCTGACATCTGCGAGTGTGAGCACTCTATGATGATTTGAATAAAACAGAAAATAGAGGCAGTGAGAGCTGCGTCTTAGCATGACTGAAGTGTTTGCAGCGCCCAAGGACAATGAAAGGGCAAGCAGCCAGTCCAGCACAGAGGGAGTATAATACGGCACGTGTCCTGGTGTACTCACTGCACACATTTCTTTGGTCATACGTCAACCATATTGATGTTTTTATTTCATCCTTTAACTTAGAAGGCCAGGTGCCCCGTAATACTTTTTATGCTTGAAGAATGTAGGGGTTGATCAGTAAAATGCACCTTTGTGGTAAACTATGACTATGTTTCCCAGTCTAAGGGTAAGATAGACAGGAAAAAAAAACATTGGAGATTTGCAGATTAATCTGTAGCTGCTGGAGGATCTATGGTTTTGTTTATGTGAGCTCAGAAAGAACAATTTATTAGAGTACCAGCTATCACCTTTTCAATGCAAACCCCTGTTATTCTCGATGGAAACTGGGATTTCAGTGGTTTTGAGCAGGTGCTGAGCTCTGCAACTTTCATTTGAGTTACATAATCTTAGGTCCCTGTGACCTAGGGAGGACATGGTAGGATCCCTTCACCAGTGCATCAGTGAATGCTGAGATAACCTGCCGCACTTTGCCAAAATGATATATTTAAATGGTCTAAGTAACTTTACAATCTTTTTTTTCCTTCCGATATCCTTTTTTTTTTTTAATTATGTAGTATGTCATTTACAGAGATAAAAAGGTAAGAGGTACTATGTTATTTCTGAAACAATTTTCCTTCATTTTTAAAGGTGCTACCCACCCCTCTAAATGGTACACCCATCGCAGAATACAGTTTTCTGGTCCAAGTGCTATTTTACTATGGCTTTTCATGCCTTTTGGGCTGTGATCTGCAAGACTTGCGGTTTTGTGGAAACGATACTTTGCTTAAGAACCAGTAGTTTTTAAGAAGCAAGCCAAAATAGTTAAACTTTGATAAAAAAAAATTGTAACAGAAGTACACTACTTTGTATTTTTTAATAAAAATGTGCATTGAGAATATTCCTAGCAGTTTTACTTGTGAATATTGGTCTTGTTTTATATTCTTTGGTCAGAATAGCTGTGTTTTTAATAACAAGTAGATAAATGCTTATCACTTTCAGATTAAGATAATGAGGAAATTAAATTTTCCTCTCAAGACTCTGTTTTGTATTTAAAATAACTGCATCCATAACTTACATTATTTTTTTTTTAAACTTGCATTTTTAATTTCAGTAGAACACACTAGTGAATCTGCTTACAGAAATCGGTGAGATTGGAAGAGCTGATATACCACTTCTGGGACTGGAAATACCAAAGCTCAGCAGTGCTTTTTTATTTCCCCAGAGTTAATGGACAAATGTGGTGATGGGCTGGGAGGGGGCCATAAGATTCTCAAACTTGTTCCCCACAAGCGAGCTGAGGCCGCCTCACGCTGCTGCAGAGCAGCAGAGATCAGCTTGGGTTACAGCCCATCTGAGCTGCACACGGTGTCCCTGTGCCCTGTGCCTTAGGGCAGTGACAAACTAAAGCATCTTGATTTTTGCCTGGGAGGAGGCAGAAGATGCTGCTCCCCTGCCTCGGGCATCTTCTGCCAAAGCTGCTTTCACAGCCTTGGTGGGCTAGAGACTGGGCTTCAGTGCTTTGTGTTCTGTGATACAGCAAACACCCTTCTAGTTTCCACTTAAACTGCAGTGCCATTGGAACCATGCTACAGGACTGACCGCTCTATGATTTATACCCAGCACCTTTTCTTCTTTAGAGCTACCTCTTCTAACCAAGCTGCTGCCACATTTGTGGTTATTTCGGGTCTAAAATCTTTTCTAACTTCAACCCAATCGCTATTATGTTAGGTTACTTTTATCTCGTTGGCCCTCTGGCTGATTTGAGAAGCAGAGGCTAATCCTGTACTGTCATGATTTAGGAGAAGATCAGGGAGTCCAGTGGGATGTGTGCAGGGAAGTTGCCTTTGAAATAATTGGTTTGACGACCTTTCTGTTTACAGTCAGTGGATCAACATTTAGAAAATACACCTTTAAGCCACTTGTTCGCATTTCCTTCATTATGAAATACTGGAAAATCCAAGGTGTTTTCTTCAGATTTTGTGTATGCCTTGTATACTCTGCCTTCAGTTATGAGAATTGCTGGCATGTAGTTTCAAGAAAGAAATCTTCAGTTGATTTTCATTATGTTTTGAGAAAAAAAAAAAGAAGGTCCCGTCTATTTGTAAACCTCATCCATTTCAGCTAGGAAATAAAATAAGTTTTGACAGTGATGTTGATATTATTTCTCCTCAGCACAGAATTGTGTGTGGTAATTCATGATTTATCACTTGTGATAGTCTCCTCACTGGGTTGTTTTGGGGTTTTTTAAATAGTTTTGAAGGCTTTATTTTTGCTCAAATGTAATTAGCCTTACACTACACAGAGAACACTATTCATTCTTGATCCTTTTGCTCTTCCGTCCTTTCAGGTTTGATGTCTCGATGTGTGTGTTTATGAATACATTTGGACCTGTTGGAGTGGATGCAGAGAAGGGCCAGATCAGAGGGCTAGGGCACCTCTTCTAAGAAGACAGGCTGAGAGCTGGGGTTGTTCAGCCTGGAGGAGGCTCTGGGGAAACCTTATAGCAGCCTTCCAGTACCTAAAGGGGGCCTACAGGAAAGCTGGAGAGAGACTGCAAGAGCATATAGTGATAGAACAAGGGGTAATGGCTTTAAACTGAAAGATGGTACATTTGGATTAGATATAAGGAAGAAATTCTTCACTGTGAGAGTGGTGAGACACTGAAACAGGTTGCCCAGAGAAGCTGTGGATGCCTTATTCCTGGAAGCATTCAAAACCAGCCTGGATGGGGCTTTGAGCAGCCTAGTCTAGTGGAAGGTGTCCCTGCCCATGGCAGGGGGGGTGAATGAGGTGATCTTTAAGGTCCCTTCCAACCCATTCTGTGATTCTATGAATAGAATCAATCAAATAAATAAAGGACAACAATTTCTATCTGTTCAGTTCTGCCACAGCAGAAATGGTTTCAAAATTTATCTGAGAACTTATCTTTCTTACCGAGCTACCATAGGAAAATAGAAAATGGCCTTGTGTTTTCCTTCTTTGAAAAGACTGTGTATGAATTCAGCAGCTGATTGTATTTCAGATTCCAAAGTACAGATTGTTGCTTTTCATTTCTCTGATAAAAAGCAAAATAATATTTCAGAGCTCCTCAGTTCTTGAAATGGGTAAACATTTCTCATAAAAATGCAGCAGCTCATTTTCAATTAATTGTAATGAATTAACCATTACAAAGAAACGGTAATTCTCATGAAATGTGATTTGGATCTGCTGAAAGCAGATGCCCATTACTTGCTGACTTACTGCAGACCACCACAATGACAGCAGCATATGTCTCAGAAATCTATCAAAGCAGTTATTTTATGTTATGGTTTTCAGACACCTACAGCATATCCCCAAAATGTGCTTCACTTGTGCTGCTGCAGCTGGTAGCAGCACCACAGTGGCCCCCTTCTTCCTCATGTGGGCTTTCTCCCTGCACCCCAGTCCTTCCCCTCAAACAGGCAAAAAGTATTCTCGCCCACAAAATACACACTTAAAAGAAGTTGGTTTGGTGAAGGTAAAGATGATGGAATGAAAACCCAGGCTTTTCATTCATTGGCAGGTGGAGACAAACGCAAAAAATGCTCAAATATGAGGACATTTAGTACTAAAAACAATATTCAAAATTATGTTTTAGGACTTCGCCCAAAAAGGACTCTGCGCTTGGTGCTATGGACAGCAGAAGAGCAAGGAGGAATAGGTGCCAAGCAATACTATCAGTTGCACAAGGTAAATGATGTCTTCAGATGATTTGCTTGACAGCGCTTTTTTCCCTAGTCTTGTGACTTGCATGTTATTTTTGTCAAAATGTTCAGCTTCATATCTAACTGAAGATAGTGATTCCAGTTCTGCCTGAGAGTATATTTTCTGTTATTAATCATAAATGTAAGCTTCATTTTATGTTTAACAGGAAGTGATGCAACCACACATATATATGTTGTGCTGGACCTAAAGTATTCTGTCACAAACCTGTTCTGAAGCAGATATTTCCTGATATCTGCCATACCTTTCAAGTATAGCTAATTTTCTGAGAATGAATGATGAATGGTCCACTTATGTTGGCAATATATAAAAATTTTGTTTGCCTTATATATTTCTGCTTTGTTGTGTTTTCCCATAATATTTTACAATGTAAAACATGAAATAATGCAATGAAAAATCTTTGTCATCTTATCTAAATAGTGGGTAGTCTAAAATACTCTTTGACAATTAATAGTTTTACGAGATCTGGAATATTTTAAATGGTTGATTTCTGATGATGCGAGGAACACTCAAACTCTGTGACTGGTTATCAGGTTAAAAATACTGTGCTTTGTCACGTCTGTCTCTCCTGCCATCAACTGCTTTTTTAAAGTACATCATGATGTAAAGGACAGTTGCATAAAGCTGTTTTGGAGATAAGTCTTTGGAACATGTGTGAGGTTTTTTATTTTTCCCGGAAAAATTGTACTGTGGCTGTATAACTAAGCTAAAGTAGTTACCTTTTATTCTTTTCCCTAATTTAGTAGTACTACTCTCAGCAATGGTTATATATATCCAAGGCAGAGATAAGATGAATGCAAATGTGTCTAGGAAGTCGTCTGCTGTACGCTAGTATGAGAGCAGACTTAGAAACAATTCCTAAGAGTATGTTTTAATGGAAGGAACCTATCAGAACAAATAAATGGAAATTTCACTTTGAATCAAATTCATCGTGATGAACAAAACTGAATAAGTTTGTATCTGCAATAGGGTTGTCAGAGAGAGCATCACAGTGGTTATGGTTTTCTGGCTAGTTGCTGAGCAATCAATTTTATTTCCCGCTGACTTGTTTAACATTACTAAGAAGCGTATATAACGCACATATAACATAGTTCCTCCCTCTATCTCCAAATTAGAGGGATAGCTCAGCTCTCTCATTTGGAAGAGGTACCCAAGAGCTTGCTTTCTCAGCTTTGGGGAGGTGACAGTTCAGTACGACTCTGGATTTACCACTGGTACTCTGGTGTTCAGCTGTATAAAACTAGAATAAAATGTTCTGGAATACATAGCACAAGAAAAGGATGCTTCTTATATATGGAACTGCATTTTGAAGGAGCTGGAGGGATGTTCTGTGCCTAGTACACACCACTCGGTAGTAATGCAGCATCACCTCCGTAAATTTTTGTGTTGGATGATAAGCTCCATCCTATGGTGGTGGTGTCAGCAACACATGAAATTGTCTCATGCACATCTCATCTTTGGAGAAAATTTCTGCATTTCACTCTTGTCTCTAGGATTTATATTCAGAAGGAATATCAAAAAACAGGCTTAAGGATCAAATAGGGAAATATAAAGCAGGCTGAGTGTTGTTTGACAGATATTTCGTTACTTTGCTTTTAAAAAAATTGAGACAAAGATGTGTCTAAAGTTTTGCTCTGCTGATGCGATTCCATCTGGATATTGTGCTCTGTGAAGAAACCCAACATAACAAGAGTTTGTAATTTATATGGAGAATTTAAGCAGAAATGACATCCGTCTGTTGTTTGTTGTTCTTGTTTCCCCCCTGCCATGTGATTTGGCATAATTATAAATTGATGCAACTGTACGATATTGCATTACTCGTAATAACAAAATAAAGCAGATTAATACTGCACATTATATTTAGCATGAAAAATAACTTAACCTTTTAATGATTTACTTGCACAAATTTCTGGCAGTTAGGGTAACGTGGCGCAAACATTGCTTGCTGATGGTAATGAGTACCAGTTAACTAGGAGTGGTATTTAAAGATGCCTTGTTAAATGAAAGATGGCCTGTATGACTCATCTACATAGCTGGGCCTATCATGACTTTAGTTCCCTACAAACAAGGAGAAATATGAATGCAGTAATTCAGCACAGACAGACATGGATTTCCTTGACATTGTAAATTACCTCCTCATGTTAGTGGAAATGTGACAAGGGAGAAGGAATGAAGACAATGTAGTACTGGACAAATAGAAACACTCCTACTTTTGTAGCTTATTTATTATTTCTTCCAATTTAATTTCAGGTCTTTCTTCCTCATTTGTCATTGTAGGTTGCCACAGCTAGAAAGTGGATAAATTACTGCAGAAATAACTGAGATAGCAGCAGCGTGGTAGTTTTAGTATGGTCCCAAATTAACTCAAATCCTTGTATAAGAGCATTGTTTGTATCACTCAAATATTTCTGTAGAGCCCATTATTATAGTTCCTGATTATTGTAACTAGTGATAGGGTATATTGGCTGTTCAGAGGTTTATGAGAATGTAAGAGCTGCCATATTGGGTTGACCAAAAGCTTAGTCTAGTGCTGTCTCCTGTCTCTCTGATTAGTGTCCAGGGAGTAGATGCTTAGGAAAAGCGTATTTGCTCAACTACAGTTAGAATAAGCTCAGTCATATAAATTACTTATGCAACTGTGCTTTCATTTTATCAAATATTTTTCTGGGGAGCGCTTCATGATCCTCGTCTGTTGTTTCCTTTGTATGATTTCTATAAGACATCTCTGAGACTTGAAAGCCGAGGATTGTCCAGCAGTTTCAGTGCATCCATTAGTGCAGGGGTACCTGCCACCCACTGGCACATCGCTGAGCACCTGCTCAGTTTTGACTATGGGGTAGAAGCCCCCCAGGCTAATCACCAGCACCTTTGCTCCCAAAGGAGATACCTGCTGAAGTGCCCACTGCTTTTAACTGTTATACAATAGTTAAATTTAATCCCACACTAGAAAAAGGCTTGATTTTCCTTTACACTAAAGACTCCTTATCTTGAGAAAGGGTAATGAAATTAAAGGATCTAAGCATAAATCAGGCTCCAGATCTTAGGGTTCAACATTACTGAAGTTCTGAAGTCTTGCCCATCTGAAGTGCTTAGTGTTTTGTGACCCAGGTGATGAGTAGGGCTCTTACATACAGAAAATACAGTAAATAACATCAAAAATGTGAAACATTGCAACTGCTGCTCTTGTTTCCAAGTTGAATGGGAAAAGTAGGAGAAATGTGGTTTAGTAATTCTGTAGGACCTCACGTTGCAGCTATTCCGTACAGATTCTCCTACAGTCTTCAACAATGGTGCCTGACTGCCCTCCAGCAGGGTTCTAAAAGTTTTTTGTATGTTTACTCTTATGTTGTCTTCAAGAGGGGAGAAAGAAGTATATGTAATGAAGCGTCTGGCCTCCATTTCATTGCTTCAGACTAGATTCTGTGGAAGGTATGTGTACCGCAAAGGCAAGGTTAGTTATTTACCCAGCTGGATTAAGGGACTTTGAATGGCTGATAATACTTATTTTTGGAATAGAAGTATGGCGTACGATCTCCTGGGAAAGCAAATACATTTTGTAATTAGAAGACCAAGAGATCTAGGCCACGTTCTGGTTTGCTTTAGTAGCTGTTGTGATCACTGGAGTCATTAATGTGTTATGAACTCAATTCAAACCGCATTAGACAAAGCATCCTTAAAATATTTCAGCATGCTTTTATTCCTTAAGGATGTTTACAGTACTTACCTAAATTTCTGGTTCAAATGTTGTACACCATTTTGACTTTTTAGTAAAGGTTTAACTCTATGAAAAACACCAGTTACCAATATTTACTATGGTTTCCTTTTTGGGCTTATTACCAAGAAGATTTGATATTTTGCCCAAGCTGGGTCTACATGAAAACAGGACTTTCTGAAATGCTAATGTCTCATTGTTCCTAATTTAATCCTCTTTGCTGATGCTCGTATGAGGTTTCTACTGTGATTTGCTAATGAGTTACTTTCTCTTAGAAACAAATACCCAAAAAAATTCTTGTCATGTGCAGGTGAAATGATTCTTCCCCAGAAAATACTGGCTCCTCAAAACCGGTTTTCAGAAAATACATGTATTTCAACATTCTGTTTATTTACCAAGGTACCAAGTACTCTGGTGAAACGTGAGACATGGATTTCTGTCTGATTTTAACCAAACACATGAAGGACTTTAATGTGGTTCTTTTATCCCAGTGAAATATATGGACCATCCTGTTCTCATGACTCTGTAATCAAAGTTCGGTAGAATTACTGCTGGTTGTTTTGACCACCACTGTTGTCCTGTTGATCCCTTTCATTGAGAAATGAAACAAATGCATAAAGAGAGAATTTGTATGGTTACAAAACTATAAAAAGAAAATAATGTCACTGTATTTCTCAGCATCACAGTTAACAGCCAGTAGCAGCCTTGATCACATTAAGCACAGTAAAGCTAGCATAATCATGCAATTGATTTTACACCAGTTCTAGGTCAGTACGAATTCAAAATCCATAATGCTGAAGTGTCACATTCCTACTGAAAGCTGCAGAGAAAGCCAGATTTTGTTAAAAGATGAAACTAGGTTGATTTCTTACCCTGCCTAGAGGCAGGGAAGACCCTGAGTCAGTCATGACGGCATGTCTTCTGGCTGCCTAGTCTTGATTCCAAGCGGGCAAATTTCGTAAACATCTAGTGTTAGGAGAACTTTTGTCTTTGCATCTTCTCCCTTTTCTTCATGCAAGTAGCAGAGCTGCCGTCTGAAATGTGAACTAGTAGAGACATCTCCTGAAGATAGCTGCTCTGCTTTCATACTGCAGGCAGATGCACCTGACCACAAGTCCTTGGCGCTTTGGGATGTTCTGCTGTAAGATAGCTGAGTTCCTTCTATCCAAACTCCCCACAGCTGTGCAAGACATAAAAATTAGTCACCTCTTGTTCACTCACCATGATGAACTGTCTCCTCATTGACTTCTTTTCATTATAACATTTCAACTCTTACCCAGATGAGAATCTAAAAGTGTTTTGCATAAACCCAGAATATTTAATGATTGTGTTGTGAAAATTTTTAAGGTGTTACAAATTTATTTTTATCTATCTTTTACTGAAAATTATGAAAGTACTCATTTGCTTACTGAAAGAGTAAAAATCATCTTTGGTTGAAAGATGTGAACAATTTTTAATTTTGGCAGTGTGGCCTATTTTCAAATGAAAACCTAAAACCTTTCAAAAAGGGATAGCAGAGGGACAGTCATTCAGAGTCATAGACAGTGTTTCGATACCCTTGTATCTGAGCAGTAAAAAGGCTTAAGTTATGCCAGGAAGAGCATTTCTCTTGCTCTTTGTCGAAGAAAAAACCTTCTAAGACAAGGCTTCAGGTAATCTGCTGCAAACCTTAGTCAGCCTGCTGCTGTCTTCAGAGCTGTCTGCTTTTTCTCCTCCATCATCCCAGAGAACTTACAATACTGAATGGTCATTTCTGTGAGTGCTGGCACGTACTTGCAGAGGAAACTGTAGCTGTATTATACAAGGCAAGACATGCTAGTAGTATGTTTTTACAGAGTGAAATTCTAATAAGTACAGGACCAAATCCTGCTCCAGGGCTGTTGAAGTTACTAGGACTTCTGTCATTGACTTCTTGGAGGTCAGAGCTCTGTAACTCTGATAGAGAACAACCCATCAAATCTGTGGACTTTCTTACAGACTGCTTTCCCTCAAAACATGGCAGAAAATTATTTTATCTTTTAACAGAAGTATGAGCCTTATTCCTACCTTGTCATCGATCAAAAATTACGCTAATCTTCACCTTTACAGCAGCTTTCTCCCATGTAATGATGGGGTAATTTACAAAACTCTGTAACTCACAGTGTTCCTGATTTTCCCTGCCTTCATTCAAACTGTGTGTGAACGGTACGATCGCACTTGTGGTTATTATGCCTTCATGCTGGTGCGTCTCTACTTCCTAACAGCTGATTTGGTGTTTTTTTTCTAGTTTCCATTCATGCTGTTTTACTTCATTAAATAATCTTGATCGTAAACAGCAACTCTCAATTATGAGTTTATAATATAAATGATGCTTATTATATATTATTAAACTTAGCAGATATAATTTATTTGATTTTTTTCTTTTCCAGCTGTCGCATGCACTTAGGTGTTTCCAGTGTTTTGCCTTGTCTTTCCTGTAGTCTTAGAGGCAAGCCTAACAAAGCTGGGTGTTGATTTAAACACAGTGTTAGTACTGCAGGTGGGATGACAGTGATTTTACCATTAATTGTGCAACACGTTGTCACCGTGCTATACTTAGATCTCAACTGCTCTGAATCAAATACTGGAATATAAGACTCCAGGTGTTGGTGTTTCCTAAAGTGTAAATCAGTAACTGAAAGCTGAAAATGCTCTGTCAGATTAACTGATGTCCTTTGTTACTGGAACAAATTAACCGTTAGGCAAGGACAGTGCTTTACCTTCACACACTTCAGTATTTTCCCTGTAAAGTGGTGATTTTTCTCAGTGGAATGAAAAAGAAAACCAGTAAATGAGCTATTGGACAAGTAATAACACTCTCTTTCAAATAGCCCCAAATTACTGAAGGCTTTTAGGACACCTCTCCCTTCCCTTATCCTTTCAGGTATCTCACTGCTTTAGCTGTGTAAGAGGAGTTGTCAGTGACTCGGTGGATTAGTCATGAGATGTTGGAGTCTAGTTGGACATTTGGTAAGAATTAACAATTGTAGCTACCTGTAGGGCATACCTGCTTGGGATTGCCAGTGTCTACGCTAGATGGAACGTGTGTCCTACCAATAGAAGTACCAGTCATGCATATGACAAGGGTTTGTTTTCTTAGTTGAAAAGATTTGACTGTAATTTCATGTTTTCACGTGATTGCCTTAGAGATGAGAATTACTTACCTTTTCAGTTTTGCTTTACAGAGATAAAAATAGATTGTTTATAGACAAAACAGAAATAAAAAGAATTAAAGAAATTAAAGTATTGGCAAGGATCATGCCTGCTTGTGTATTCAGTGAAAATAGCAAGCCATAGAAAGCAATTTTTCCCATGCAGTATTTATTGTAATGTTTCATTTAAAAATTCAATCAAAGAACTACACATGATAAGATGAAGAGAGGTGACCTCTTCTGTGACCGAGTCATAGGAAGATAAAGGATAAAAGTCTATTTAGAGAGATTTAGGCAGAAGGTTACACCAAGATTTAATTTTCTGGGATGTGCTAAGAGAATTGGCACTATATCAAGATGCAGCAAATGGGTTTAATTTCTGAAAAAAATGCATACTGAATTTAAAATGCATATTTAAATGTTACATTCACTGTGAGGAAAAATGAAGGAAACAGCTGAGCCTGCAGTTATTTTATAAAATCTTACTGCTTTGTTGGGCTGGTCCTTTGAACTAGTCAAGGAACCAATGTACAGTTTCACCCCGCTTTGCTAAGTGGCTGTTATTCCCACACCATAGAGAGCAAAGGGCAATGGAGTATCTTCCCTATAGCATATTTTCCAGTGCATATTTCTTTCTGTGTAGAGTAGGAACACCAATATACGTGTACAGAACCAGGTATAGTGAAATGAACCTAACCCCCCCTTTTTTTAAGATTGCAACTTTCAAACCCAACAGTAAATAGTTTTAGAATTAATCCTATCTTCTAGTGCACAAAATAGGGAAAAAGCTTTCTCAGGGACACATGGTATTTGAAGTTGTTGTGACCCGTTTCTTTTTTGTACCCCAATGAGTCTAGTTTCTCTTCCCAGGGCATCCTGTTTTCGTGCCACTCTAGCATGTTCTCAGAACTGAACAGCTTTCTTACACAGCAAGAATACGGTATAAAGTATTGTAGGTGGTTTGTTTTCTCGGTTTCATATTAAAAACACATGAAAACATTTATATGAGAAAACACAACTGAAGACTGCAGTAACACTGCTACACTAGAAGTTTATGAAGTTTTGGAACTTAGGAATCCTGTTCTTTGGAATGGTAGGTGAGATTTCTTCTAAGTATCCATGCTGTTCCTGCACTCCCTCTTCTCACCTCACTGCTCTGAATGGTCTCCTCCACTTGCTTTACTGCTCCTACTCACTTCAGATTCTCTACAAAGGAGCAGAAGTCCGGCTCTGAAGGCTCAGCCAAACAGGCCTTTTCTGACTGATGTCTATCATGTATTTATGGAGGGCTCACTGTAATTAAGTTAGCTTTTGCTGGCAATTCACCAGCACACTGAAATATGTATTGTCCTCCCCAAGTCTTGCTCTTTGGGCTTTTAGTATAAAGATTTACATTTTGAAATATTCTTTCTGTTGTGCCTGTGACTTTGGAGTGTCATTGGATCCTTTTACCATGCAATGTGCTTTTCTTGGCCTGCTTCACTTCCAGTATGTTCAGAGGGTTGTGAATCACGATTTAATGTTGGGGCTCATGACCTGTAATACTGCATGCGACAATAGGCCTAGACACCGCATGTATCCTAATTATTTACATTTAATATTTTATAAACCAAAGGGTTTTTTCATTGTACAAAAATACTGCTTGTCAGCTTGGTGACAGTGATGGTTATTTCCACTTTGATTTCCAGTGGTTGGATGGGTGGGTAAGTAGATTGGTTATTTTAAGGTATTATAACAGTTACGGTTACTTCATCATATGCAAAGATTTTGTATTAATTTTTTTAAGTGCTGGATATATTTCGAAGTTAGAAGTAAATACCTCTACTATATTAGAACTTGTTTCACTCAAAAGAGAAGAGTTTGGGGAAAGCAGAGTATAAAACACAGTTCTTAGAAAATTCTGTAAAGAACTACTGAAAACTTATGTGAGTCTCACATTGACAGCCACCTGTAGTTCATATTTGGTTTTACATCCAGAAAAATTTGATAGAATTCTTTACTGACTTGTAAGGATATGTAAGCTGTTAATGACATGGATCTGTTCCTTGCTGCTATCACATCTCTCTTGTAACTACTCATATTTTCTTGTAACGACCCATGACAGCTATAAAATTCTGGAATGAGATCTGGGCATAGAAGTAAAACCTGCTGTAAGTTCTCTTAGTCACATTCAAGACAGTCCAAAGAATAGGTTTTTTTCTGCCCAACCTGGCCGTAAACTCTATTGTTTTGCCAAAAAAAAAGTTACATACCTCTCAAAAAGAGGCATCCATAAATCCCTAAGTATTTTATTCTAATTAAACCTTTGTGACTGAGTGCTCTGAGTGTATGGGAAGCAGATAAATGGCTCTGGATGCTAACTTTTGTTCATTTAGCTAAAAAGAATCTTCCAAGTGCACACTAAAAGCAAGTGTTATTATGCTGTTTGTACACAAAATCTTAAAATTTCCTGTTTCCAGTAAGGACTTACCTTGGAAGAACAAACTTCCCTTAAACAGACATTATTCCTTCAGGTCAGGAGGAACCTTGGCGTTTGATTCTTCCAAATGAAGTCAGAGTTGACTTCATGATATATTGAAAATCATGTTTTTCTGAAGAGGCAGCAGCTGTTTTTTCAAATGGGATATCCTTCACAGTCTAAGCAAGCTTTGAATGCATCTCATTTTAAAGCGAACCAGACTGCCTACCCTTCCCCCTGCAACAGAATTTCTGAGTTTCAGGTCCGGGGAGTGAGAGCTGCAAATGAAAGCTGAAATATGGTGGTAATGGCTTACCTTTCTAGGTGGCACTTCAGAAGTCTTAATGCAAGTATTCGGGGACAGCAGGCCAGTCATATTGTGACTTGTACAGAATATCGATGCCTCAGAACAGAACTTCAACTGTTTCATTGTTTTCATACGGAAAGACTAGGTCCCCTCATTTATGCGTATACACACGCAATCACAGGAAGCATTTTTCTGCTTCTTAAACAAATTTGTTATGGTGTGCTGACACTGACATCTAAAATCCGGTGCATGGTGCCAGTTAAAATAGCAATCATAAAACAGTATCTCATTTCCTTACATGTTTAGGAAAATATCTCCAACTTTGATATCGTCATGGAGTCTGACGAGGGCACCTTCAAGCCATCTGGACTGGGTTTTACTGGCAACGCTAAAGCTCGGGACATCGTGAAAGAGATCATGACTCTGCTTCAGCCCACCAATGTTACGGATGTTTACGATAATGCAGATGGAACGGACATAGATTACTGGATGAGAGATGGAGTGCCTGGTAAGCGTGTTTTATAGGTGATACCACTTCTCCTGTGCAGTGGCGTGTTGGATGGGTGGTCTGGTGTTTTGAAAATAGTAGGAAATGCTTTATCTTGAGGAGTAAAATTTAGTGTAGGTAAAATGCAGGAACGTTAAAAGGTGACCAACAGAAATAGGAAATAATGTGCATTTGAGCTGCAGTTTAATGATGGTATAGATTACATGTAGCATGCCATGCCTAAAATCTTCTTTTCGGCTCTAAGGATTTATAATAATTAATCCCAGACTGGTGGCTTATGAATAGCAACCTACAGCAGAAGGGAATTCTCCAATGTAGAACAATTTAAAAAAAAAAATTATTAATATTAT
>NW_010427474.1:25616-33314 GCF_000710305.1 Buceros rhinoceros silvestris | reverse complement strand
GCTGTGCCTGTCGTAAGTTTTCGTTGAGAACTGGGTTTGATAATCAACCTACTTCCCCATAGCAGCTGCACGGAGGGTGCCCGTGGCCCCACCCCCCCTCCAGCACAAGAGGAATCTAATTCTACCGCAGCGAACCAAAGTTATCTCATTACTTGGCCGCCTGCCCAGAAAGCCGGCCAGGATTCTGACCTTGAGGAAGACGGATTGTTTATAAACATTGCTACTCAGTACTTTGGGGTTTTTTTCCCTTTCCTTTTCATTTCCCCCCTTTCCCTTTTGGATTGTGATCATAGACATATAGAATATAATTGCGTGGTTTTATCATATATATATATTAAAGTTTGTTTCAGCTATCCGAATAGACCGAGGTGTGAATTTCTTCCTTTCCCTATTAAATCCCTTCCTATCAGGACGGAGGGATTCCGTTAAGGTACATCGAGGTATATCGGTCCCTCGACCCTTAACAATGGGTGAAGAGGCTCCAGTTACAAGAATACAAGAGGGACATGACAGGCCAGAGATAGAAGAGAAAAATCTGTTAGATGAGAAGTTGGAAAAATGTCCTGGTTTTGACTGAACAAGATGTTGGGGATTAAGGGGAAAAACAATATATTGGGCAAGGGAAAAAAGGCTGGGGTTGATTCAGGGGTTCTGGAGCCATCTTCACAGGCTCAACTTTATCTTCTCCTTGATTTCACCTGCATTCATTTCTAACCAACCCTTTATTTAGCACATACATACAGCCAAGGTAATATGACTGATGTAAGCAATTAGTTCTTTAAGGTGCATCTGTTACTACTTAGTGTCTTAAATATCATTAACACTTTAGATTATGAGCTCAGTGTATTGATTTCTTCTCTGAGGTCTTTTACTAACAAAAATAACTCATCTCCTCACACACTGGAGGTATTTTCAATATGTAAAAAATGTTTTGCTACAAAGTATCAAAGGAAAAAATCCATTTTTGTTTTCCTTGAAAATATTTCATAGGTCATAGTACAGATGTTGTGCAAAAATATTTGTTTACATTAATACACGAAGTTTTTTACCATACAGATGGCAGAAATGCATTGTGGTTAACATTTGCTTGAACATCATGAGTTTGGCTTTTCCTTATATGACTTAACATTTTTATATCGTGCTTCTTATTCTTGGTAGAGTGGGTAGATTTTTTAGCACTAATTCCCTCGTATTTCCCATGAAAGCCAGTCATATTGTAATAGGTGTGCTGAGCAGCTGTGTGTTAGGAAAAGGGAGAATGAGTTTGCCTGCTAGTGAATTTTTGGAAACTTTGAGATTGTGAGGATTATTAATTCTCAATGGTAGATGAATCCTCTATAAATGTTTTAGATGAATGACATTACCAACCTGAGGCTTTCCAATTCCTTAAGGGGAGTATACACCAAGCAACATGGTGGGATGTTCCTCTTAAAAATGGTGACAGCCCTATGAATAGGTACCATGGCAAAAACAAAGGATAGGTTGCTGCCTGACACTTCCAGGTCAAAGAAGAATCAAAGCAATTCATATAGGACAACAATCCATAAATCAAGGTTCCTCCTGAGAAGAGGAAGTGCTCATACAGGAGTTACCTGTATCACAGGACCGTTGTGAATGAGATGGTACATTGTCCACAATATACTACCTGGCTGTGGGCACATTTTTGACCAACAGCTGAAGAATTAGGTGGAAACACCAGGGTAATCTCTGGAATGAAGTAAGCCATCTTGCTCTTATCAAGAGCAACCACATGGGAATATGGGACAGTATAGTTTGCTCAACATAAATTCGTGTTTCAGCTTGTTTCAGTTACTTTCCCTATGCAGGAAAGAAAATAATATTGTGTTCGGGATGTACTCTAGGACCCATGTTTCACAGAAAAAAAATAGATTTATGTTTTTCAGTGTCCTCTTGGCTTTTGCAAATTAGTCTTCTAGAGATGAGTAAATAGTAATAAGTGAATAATTTACTCAGTATACTTAATATCTATTTCTGCTCTCAATACAGTTCTAAGCAGGTCAGTATTTTCTTGAAAGTATTCATTATTGGAATTGATTCAGTGAGTCGTTTTCCATTCTGTTTTTTCTCTGTGTGTAAACACAGAATTCTCCTAGAAATACGCAAGCTTAATAATTCAAATCAGAACTATCAGGTGGCTTTGGTTATTCACAATTACCATGCAGTCACATAAGTGCACAGGTTTGTAGGTTCTTTTCTAGACCACGGTCAAGCTAAAGTTTTTCACGTACTTTTGGAAGATCTAAAATTTTGTCACTAAGGGGGAGATAAGGAAATATTGCTGTGAGTTAGTCAGCAAGTTATAAAGTGTATCGGCTTGATACAGAGACTCCATTTAATTTCCTGACCCCAAATTCACACAAATCACATGTAATTCCACAGTATAGTATATCCAAAGATCCATCTTCAGCTCAACAGGTGTCATTTAATCAAAGTTCTATGAGGACATCAAAGAACTTGTTCAGGGAAGGGAAACCATGCCCAGGGTTGCATCAGCAAGAGGGACTAAACTGCGGGACAAAGGATGCGATTATTTCAATTTAATTAACGATTGTTAAGCTACAGCTGGAATTTCGTGTCCAGTTTTGATTATACAGTTTAAGAGAGAAACTGAAAAGTTGGATAGAGTCCAGCAGAGGGTCACCATGACAATAAGGGGGTTGGAGGACCTGATGTATGAAGAAAGGTGGAAGAAATTTGGATTGTTCAGCATAAGGAGTTGACTCAAGGGGAATCCAATTACAGTCTCTCACCACTTTATAGTTAGTTATAGTAAGACTGATGTACTTTCTTTACAAGAACACACACTGGCAGAATAATAGGCAACAGGCACAAGTTTTTTCAGAGGAAATTCTATCTTAATATTTAAGAAAAACCTCTTCACCATGAGAACGAATAAACTTCAAAATAAGTTTCCCAAAGATGTGATAAAATCTCCCTCTCTGGATATTTTCAAGACTCCATTTGACAGGGCCCTGGATATACTCATTTGAGGCCAGGCTTTCAACAGAACGTTCAGACGATTACTCCACTTCAAACGTGGCCTTTTTCATGACTCCATGATTTCTATAGCATTATTACTTAAATATGTAATACTCTGGCCAAATAAAATTCTGGGTCTAATTGGATATCAAAGTGTTTGAAGGTGCATGGAAATCTCAGGACAGAGCCTTAAAAATTCATGCTACTTCCCCATATGAAATACTTACCAAGAAAATCTCTAGTAAAAAGGGACATGTTCAAGAATATAATTCAAAAGTTTTAGACAATTCAGTTGTTCTTCTCTCAGTGTAGAGACGAATGTACACCACCTGGCAGCGGAGTAGTTCTGACCCACAGAGTTAAATCCGTGATGGAAACGCAGATTTTCTTGACTCTTTATGATTGTGCAGTACAGCTGTACAACTTCTGTAACTCTAGCTCACCATGTCAAATGCCTACATTAGCTTGAAACCAGCACTGCTTCTGGGACAAAGGGCATTTTTATCCCCAGCTATCATACAGCATCGGAGATGCTATTAGTGAAGAACGTGTGCCCACAGCAGTATAAACCCATTTTATGTTGCTATATTTTAACGACTGACCACATGCATTGCATGCTTCCAAACTCCACGTGTCCAGCGTGGAGTTTTTTCTCAGCCACAAAATATGGAGTGTTTATAACTGACACTTCTAAATAATTTTTTCCAGTTAAATATAAAATTAAACAATATAATACCAGATTTAACTGCTGTAATATCTAATGTTGTGTTGTGAATATTAAGAAGGGCTCTAATCAGTCTGTGCCCCTCCATGCATAGATTCGTAAACTTTAAGGACAGGTGGAAACAGAGCAGTCTCTTAATCTGATCTCTTTGCAATTGAATTTTGGCCCTTTAGCACAGTTCAGCAGTGATATAATTCTCCTGAACTGTGACATGGATTAATACAACATGATGTTGCTCTACAAGTAACCACATTTCACATTTGATTTCTACTAATGTATATCTGAAGGAAATTTGTTTAGTGTAGGAGTGACAGTGGCTTAAAGTTACAGAGATGAGATCCACATCTGGCCCGTAAGCAGCTAAGGACTAATTGTCAAGTCAAACAACCACTAAATTACCCGTAAAATGCCAATTTTCTTCCTATGTTTAGCCATTAGTACAGGAAGACAGAGCGGTACTCTCCTTCAGTACAATTTGAAACAGGGATAGGAGAGAGGGCTTGCCTGTCCTGGAAGCATTGCACTGCATGAAAAAGGTTTCCTTTATGACAAAATGACATTTTGGAAATCCTACCTGTGGCAGCAATATCACCCTAATCCTCTTCATATAGTGCCAGAGCAGAGAGTAAATGCAGGACTCACCTGCCTATGATTTCAGTAGATTCACTTCTTGCAAGCTATAATTTGGGAGAGTTTTCTTCAGACTGTATCAAAATAAATAAGAATCTTGATATGAATTTGTTGCTAAATATATTTCATTTAATTCAGTACTGTCTGTAACAGAAATGCTAAGAAACTTGAACAACTTCTAGTAAAGCCTTTAGAATCAGACAAATGTTAAGTGAGCAGAATACTTTTCCTTCCCAACACACAAAACTTATTTTTGTAACATTTTTCAAAACACACATGGGACTCTAAGAGATAATTTGTTATCTACAGAGAAAATTCACTGCTCAGACTGCAGGTACTGGGGGAAATCCAGCCAAGATATCCTCAGACCTGTTGGCATATTGTTTTGCTCAGAATCACAAAGATCTGCTGGAAAGCTGGAATCTGGACTCTGATCAAACTCTCACAGACTGTAAATCACAGAAATGCCATTCGTTTTATTATAGGCAGGTTACAAGTCCAGCCATTGAAAACACAGACTTTGGAGATCTGCCTGACAATATAGTCACACTCTGGACACAAATGCCTTTTGCAATTTGGCCACTGAAATGTCTGCTTCAATGAACAGAATCCTTCAGATAAACCTACTTCAGAAAAAACTTCAGACAAAACTATGCAGGATTTCAATTATTATTAGGGAAGACTAAAATATTGCATTTTACTCATAAGTTAACAAGTAAAGGGTTTCACACTTTCCACTTAGATCCTTTTACTAGTTGGTGCAACTGTAAGAGAAATAGGAAGCAGAAGCTAAATGTTGTTTGTTCCAGAGGAGGTAACTCTAAATAAATACGTCTTTATTAATAGAAAATTTACAAAGCTGTTGCAGTGGTACCTAACAATGACTCAGTGTTAGAAACTGCCCTCTGATACCCCAAGTTCTTTACTCCTAAAAATACATGAATCTCTCTCCAGCTTCTCCACAGGTTACATTATAGACCTGAACTTACTAGGGTGCTATCAGGGATTTATTAATTTTACATCTATTCTCATCCACCTCCAAACCATGCGTTTCCCAGTCATGGAATGGGAAGTCTACATTAGATGGCAATTGCAGAATCTCTTTATAGCCTCATCAGCCACAAGGTGGTATTGCCACAAATGGTTTTGAAACAGGGCTTCTGCGTTGACGGGTGGCTGCAAGAAGGAGTAGGGGGTGATTTGACCTTCTCTCTCTGCACAGGTTCTCGTCGGGGCTGTGTCTGTAACCACAGAGCCTTGCAGATGAATTGTTTCTTCATTAAGCAGTCTCACTTAATAAAAGTAAACAAATAAATAAAACTTTATTTTCTCATGTAACTATTGATACAGAAAGAGTTGTGGGAAGAAAAGTGATCACATTACAGAAGACTAGCAAGTAATGCATGCTGTTTGCTGGAATTTTTTCTGTAAAAACCTCTTTCTACCATCTTTCTATATTCATATTGTTCATGATAGGGCCTGTGCATGGTTGAATTTTAAATTCTCTGTTTCTTCTTATCATTGGTAGGCTTTTGACATGGAATTATTTCCTTTTGGTAAAATGACATGAGCTAAGGTTAAAAACCCTCAATCTCTTTTTAAAGAGAGTGAGCTGGTTGAAAATTGTCACCCAATGACTGATTAACATTGTTTCCAATAGCATCTAGTATAGTATATCAAGGTCCTATTCGACTGTTCCAAAAATCAGGTGTCAGGCTTTAAAAAAAGAATTACGAGTAGATTAAAAAATCCCCGTAAAAACTATACAGCCAGACATTCATCTTAACCGGTTGAATTTTCTATCAAAGCATACAGGCCAACAGATTCCTTTGCTGTTTCAAATGAAGGTTAAGACTGCTAGGAAATCAAATAAAACCAGAAGATTTTGTGGCTTTAGGATAGCTCCAGATACAAAGACCTTTTATAATGCAATAAAGATTGTTGAGAGTGCAGTTAGAGAAGTTGCTTTGTCCAAGTGCTTAAATTACAGCTGTTTGTATGTAGTCTCCTGAACTTGAGCTTACAGGTGTAAAAATCATCTGTTCTCTGTTCTGATCACATCTCGTAAGACAGCATAAAAATTAAAGTACGCTATACAATTCTCATTTCCATATCTTGGAGAACCAAATGTATTTTTACTTAAAATCACCCATCTTTTATAATACCGTGACTATTCTTCAGGTATTTATAACTGAACTGAATCTGATTTGGTATGCTTAGCTTTTCTTTGCTCTAATTTACCTGTCAGCTGTAATCCTCAAAAGGCATCTTACAATTCAATAATTTGCATTTCATAGACACATAAAATTATTCTTTAAAGAAAGAAGGAAAACTACAGATGAAAAATATGTCATTAATAATGCTATGGTATGATCAAGTTCAGACAAGATTCCATATACCTCTCGTAACAGCATTATAAAAACTTATAAAAAGCTTCTCATTTATGTTTTGATGTCTATACAGCATCTTTCTCCTAAAATATCAAAAATTATCAACAATTTCCAAAATTATCGCTAGAGTAAAGCTATTGAGTTCAGTGGTGTTTTACCCAGGATTCATTCGTTCCAGTCAAATGGTGTTATTTAGAGTGTAATTCAAGGATGCTACAGTTATATGAGACAGTAGTCTTTTGAGTAGAAGTATTTATTTTATATGAAAAGTCTTTCCACATGCTCAAACTAAATGGAAATAATCAGTCCGTTCACTTTATTAATAGATAATGCTTCAGTATATCTTTCACTTTAAGAAGGCATTTTATTATTACATATACTTCTTATAATTAGTATATTTTTGCATGCAAGTAAGCCTTGAGGAAGACTGTTTAAATAGCTTTCCATTATGCTGTCTCAGACAAACTTCTTATCAACATTTATCACTAAGGATTCAGAATGAACAAGCTCCATCTTTCCGTTTCTTTTAAACAGTAATCTTACTTTAATTTTGCTGGCTCCTGCAGAGCTGAACTCACTTTATTGTTTCTCACATACATAAATGAAACAATACTGAATAATAAATGGTACTACTTTTGCTTCTTGATTTAGTAAAAAGTCCCAATTTTTTGTCCCCAAAGACATAAGGTGCTTTCACAAACAAAACCTGTTGTTTCTTGGCCTGGTCTGTTATGGAGTAAGACATGAATTCACTTGTCAGTAAATCTAATGTCAGCATAGATTTAGAAACCTATAACACAATTATTGCAACAACAATAACATCAAATTCCCTTACAACACGTTGAAAACTGTCATTTAATGTTTTCTCAGAGCAAGTGCTATTCTGAGCAGATACATTTCAGACATTCAGGAAGGGATGAAGAAACCAAATTCTACAGGAGGATAAACAAGCAG
>NW_010427474.1:21256-25551 GCF_000710305.1 Buceros rhinoceros silvestris | reverse complement strand
AGGAATGATGCATGTGTTGACTACCATCATTTAAGGAAGCACTGTCAGTCTTGAAGAGGAATCTGGATGTGAATTACTGGTATTGCAAGAAAACAGGAATAGAGGGACTGTTAGAAGATAGCATCCTCGTGAAACTTCATAAAAATGCATTCTCTGGGGTACTTGAACGGAAGCTGTAAAACTTGGGGCTATATTCAGCAGGGCTCCAACTATTGCTGAAAATGATACCATTCATGCACGACCATAATAAAGGGAAAGTGGCCAAGGCTTTATGCCCCACTAGCTCCCCTAGAAAGAGAATGAATAACAAAAGAACATACATTTAAATGTGCCTCCCAGCGAACGCATTTTTCTCAGTCGCTCCTTCTGTTTTTCTTCTCCCTTTATGCCAGCGAAGTGCCTTCCACAAACCCCTGTTCTTACTCTTTTCCCTATGACTCTGGTATCTTTGAAGGAGCAAAATCAAGACTATGTGAATATCTGCTTATCTCTCTTTGAACTTGCTTTAGAGCTGTTACAGCAGAGTATCATTTAAGGAGGCCAGTTCTGTAAAGACCTCGTGGTTGCCCATTGTGTGATCTTGCAACGGTGTTCAGGAGGTGCAGTGTTGTACAGTTTGTTCATTTCCTTCTCCCTCCTGACTGGCAAGAGTCTGGCAGAGAATCAGGATGAAAGAGTCATTGAGGGCAGAACAAGTTCCCTTGCCCCACATACCTTGAGTGTAGGTGAAGAAAGATTAAGAAATGACCCAAGACTTGGTTTCATTTTTTAGCTAGCACAGGCAGTGTGGCCTCATCAGCACCTGGGGTTGCAGGCTGAGTTACAGATGGCTCTGGCAAAGAGTTCCCTCTTGCATCAGAGAAAAAGCAGGGGGAAAAAAAATGTGGTTCTTGGAACCAACACTTTCCTTCCAGCTTATGCCAATGTAGTTCAGCTATGTGCCACCCAAAGGCTTGCGACAAAGCCACTTTTATCTGTGCAATTAGCTGTGCTGGCAGCAAGCTCAGCGAAAAGCCTTGGCTCACATTTGATAGCGCTAGCCTAAGCACAGACACAACAAACATAAAAAAACAGTCTTGGCTGTGTACACTGACATCCTGAGACTTCTGCAGAAAGCAAGAACTTTCCATTGCGTGTAGTGTAAGACAGTCTCTCTTCTCTCATGCTACATTGTAATGGTGGCTATGTGATTCCTTTACATTAAATCACTTTCAGCTGTAATTAGAACCCTTGTTATCCCTTCTTTTACCCCTTTAAAATACCAGTCTGCTCACAAATCTAATAAAAATTATGTTCTATAAAATAGAGTTGAGTGAATATTAAATGCTTATTCCTGGAAAATATGTTTGCTCATTAAATTTGATGGTCATTGCTTATGCGGTAAATGCTGTCAAGTGCCAAGAACCCTTTGGCAGTTTCTGCCAACTACAGGTCCATTATTTTAATTGCCTGTAACCTATAATCGATATTTGCTGCTTTCAATACAACTAGATGCATAGCTAAGCAATACGAAGAAGAGATTTATAATCTATTGAAACTTATATTCTGCTTTAATGTTTAGGAGATGCAACAAAATGCATCATCACAATAAACTTTATAACACAAAACTTTTCCAGCTTCTTATGCAAGCTTTCAAAGGAGAAACCAAAGCATCTGTCTCTTTTACTACAACAAACTTGATGGGCATTTTTAGGTAAATTCAGTGGCATCAATGTAAACTTAGAGTGATTAATTAGTAGCTAGAGGCATTTAAGTTGTTTGCAAATGAGAATGGGATTCTACTCCCAGAACTGGATGGCTTTCATTAAGAGCTGTAAAGCTTTGTGTGACCATAACAGCAGTTCCAAAGAGGTCACTGGAACTGTAACACATGTAAAGGTCAGCTTTTCTGTATTCTGAGAACTGGCTGTTAGATGTTTTGTCTGACAATTGACCAAACTGAAGGACCATGCACTCAGAGAACTGTGCACCTCCTAAGCGTCATTCTTGATGCATCAAGGAAGCTACACTTTAAGTTGGATAATTTTGCATTTCTGTAGGTTTTTTGTTTATCTTTAAAAGCAAAAGTACTCCACATTTGTGTGGGAAATAAGTAGGTAGCTTTGGTCTAAAATGTGCTTGTACCAGTGAGATTTGAAAGGTATGCTTTTAAATTACAAATGAACATCCCATCCTTAGCTGATCATAATTTCCGCTTCTTCTACAGAGATTATGTCTAAATATGACATTTAAATCAGGCCCATTCATCTCCTGAATCATGTTCTGTTAACTCCTTTTCTGTTGCTACTGAAAGGACATAATTCTTGGTAAAGTCTCAACTTCAAACAATTAGAACTTTATTGGGGCAGATTTTCATCCTTAAGAGTTTTAAACTGTTTCTTAGGAGAAATTGCCTAAAGGGGTGCACAATTCAGAGTAGTTGCATGCATAGAACAGTGTACAAACACAAGAAAATACATTGCTCAGTGTGCCTAATTGCATCAACAAAATTAGGATAGTTAAGTATATAAAATTATTTAGAAGGAAAGAAGGGAAAAGATAGAGGCACAGACACAGAAAAGACTGGTTTATGTCCATTCTATTTCTGTATAAAAGGAGTTGCTCTCACTGGACTGCCTTCTTCCAATTTCTCAAAAATGAACATATTCTTTTTTCATGTTTTACTTGCCATATACATCATGTATTTGAAAAGCACATACAGTCCACGGCCTCTTGCTCACTCTCATGCAGCCTGGCACAGGTAACTCTGCCCTTGCAGCTGACACTATTGCTGCTTGGCCAGCTGGCAGAGCACATTTCTGCACAGGACCACAGCCTCTCAAGGGACCATGAGTCCATCTCTAAACTGTAACTGCACTACTGAGCCAACTCAATTATTTATGTTTATTAATAATACATTGCAGTGAATCATTAATACTTTAAATTTTAAAACAATTTTTTTAGCATTTTTAATGTTTATGTGCCACCAATGAATGACTCTCTTATTTATTTCGGTTATAGACATACTGGATTATAATAACAAATACACTGGCTCTCAGTGGACAAGAACAACAAGGTTCTGAGGAGAGGTCAGACTGGTAATTAGCTAGGAGAAAAGAGGATGAAATAGAGCTGACACAATCATTCTAAAAGCTGGAATTTGCAAAAACAAAGGAGATATTTCCTCCTGTTGATACCAATCCTCCACTGCAATACCAATGCAGTCCCCCAAACTATGAAGAACTACGATATTTGTAAGACAAAGAAATCAGATCTATTATGTTACAACATTATGCTGAAGGTAATGATAACTATATATCTGATCAGCAACTCACTGAACCACAGCCCTTTTGAATTCTCCTTGCAAGCACCACACACATTACAAAGCCATTACATCTACTGGCACACACCGTGAGAGTCTTTGAGTCGTGTATTCTATACAGTGGAACTCATAAACTAGCCATATGACCAACCAAAGATCTTAGATGCTATACTGTAGCTAATACAAACAGCTGCTTCCTCTGATACATTATTGATGTTTTTAAATACTGTCCCTCGGTGACAGTTTTGAGGTCTAGTAAAACAATCTTTCTCACAAACACAGAGTAGAACAATAAAGAGGCGCGTCATTTGTAGAGCAGCCACATAAACTGAAAATGTTACATGCAGGAATCTCACAGTAGGTTAATCGTCCAGCCAGTTACCCTGAAATTAAAGCTTCCTGAGAGCAGTATATATGTCCCAAAAGTATCCATCAGCAATTTCAGACAAAGACAGATGGAGTGAAAAATGCACCCTGTTTGCAATTTGTCTTTTTTACCTGTCAGGAAAATAAAGTCTAATTTTCCAGAGACAGAAAGATATGAGTAAAGATATAAAGGACCACAAGGTGCATTGCCTTTTTTGAACGTATATGGTCAATGTGCCCAGGATGACATGTGCAAATACTTTAGGCAAAATTTAGACATAAGTGCTTTTAGTATCGAAGGAAAGAACTGCGTTCTGCGAGTTTCTACAGCAGCCCAAAAGCCTGCCTGTAATGATTTCTACTACTTTAGGCATGTCCAGCATTTTACAGTCTCCCTATCCCAATTCCTCGATCCAAGCTTGATCTGCAGTTCCTGTATGTAGTATTAGCATCTAACCACCATCCAGCCAATCACTGGTTTGTAAGAACCATCCTTCCCAAAATGCTGGAAGACCGGGCCCTGGAAGAACACAACAGAACGCCAGTCTTCATGCTCATAAACCCCACTTGCCCTGGGATCCACAAGTGCCTGAGCAGCTCTCACACTGAGCTGTTTCCCCTGCCATAC
>NW_010427474.1:19557-21200 GCF_000710305.1 Buceros rhinoceros silvestris | reverse complement strand
GACCCACAAGTCCCTGAGCAGCTCTCACACTGAGCTGTTCCCCCTGCCATACTTTGTCGAACCTCGTATCTCACAAAACAGCATGACTTCTACATATTAGAATTTGTCTGCCTTCCTCAGACCAAGTTTTTAGTTCAAAGATTATCCATTTCTTGAGGTTCTGGAAAGAAGAAAAAAATTATTAAATTTTGAATAGGTAGGCAAAGGTGAGTGTTTTGAGGTTCCTACACTGTTGTACTTTTCCCTTTAGTTAAACTTCATTTTTTATTTAAAAATAATAATAAAAAAGATTTCTAAAAAAAGTGTTGCTTAGAATTTTCCAGTTAAGTGACAAAACCTCAGAATCTTACAATAGCTTATATTGTTTATCTGTCGAAATTCTCTCAAATTCTCTTTTACCTATCAAAACCATTTTGAAAGACAAACTGGTTTAGCCTCCTCCAAGCAATTTGTATTATAATTACCTGAATAGATAATTTTGATTATGTGGGCCTGCTCCTCTGGCCTGTTGCTTTTATAGTGCTTTAAGAGCACAGTTGTGAATGGTGGAATAAGGCTGCAGGGAGAAAAGAGTTCAGGAGAAGCATTTGGTCAGACAACATGACTTCCAGCTGCGCTCCACGGCATCTTTCCATGGGCCACACAACAGAGCCATACGGAATGCATTCAGCTGTAGACTTCTCTTTGGATGTGAATGGCAAAGTTATTTGAAACCATGATTTAATATATCTGGATATGTAGCCAAGGAGGGAGGGGGTTATTCCACAGGAATAATGACAACTGTTTTATGTTTTCAGCATACAGATGTCAGTGGAGCAAGGCATTGTAAGCCAGATTAGAGACTGAATAGATGTCATAAGCCACAGAACTCCAATTCAGCGAATTACCAAATCACGATAGATCTTGCATTTTTAATTAAATTAAGATTGTATTATCTAATCTTTCTGCCTGTACTAATAGTTTGAAAATGGCTGACCATAACTATGGGGTTTTTTATAGGAATTGCTATAAATTTGTTGAAAGGGACAAAAAAAATCCAGTTTATTATGTATTTATAATCTGCAAATACATTGCCAGTCATGTATCACTGAGTACTGGCTGAACAAAGCAGGTAAGTACCAATAAGAGCTGAAAAGTTAATAAAGTCTTATTTGTTCAATAAATAAATTAGCAGGTGGACAAACAGGATTTAGTCTGAATAACAACAGGGACAATATCTAAGATGTTTTAGGAACTAAACAGGAAGAAAATCTCCATTAAATTGGAAAACTTGCATTCTTTGTGTTATTTAATAATCCAGCAGAGTTTCAGAAGGCTAACTGCTGAGCCCCAAGCTGGCTGGGGACCTCTTATGTATTCTAGATTGATTGAGAATCAGTTTCTGTGTCGAGTTCAGGTCTTTGCTAGACATACATCTATGCCTCTGACAGTAATTTGCAGACGGAGACTTTTCAGAGGCAGCAAATGAAGGCACAATCTCTGTCCCTGTGGGTATTATAATTACATGCATTTGGAAATATCCAACTTGTAAAAGCAACAGCACACATTTAATGAAGATTAAAAAAAAAGAAGAAGAAAGATAGCATAGCATGAGGCTGTAATTAATGTTACACACATACTGGTATGTGTGAAAAGTAAATTCC
>NW_010427474.1:12048-19470 GCF_000710305.1 Buceros rhinoceros silvestris | reverse complement strand
GGCTACATGAAAATTATGCCTCAGGTTCACCCTGCAGATATATGCAGCTATTGGGTGCACAGCATGTCAGACCGCTCCACCTAAGGAGTACCCTACAGCATTTCACCTCCTCCAATTATGCTGTGGCTTAATCTTATTTATATGGTATCTCTCTCTCCTAAAAACAAACTTTGCATTTCCCAGCAGCTATCCAAAGCCAGCTGGACACTTTCATAACACTGAATACATAAAATGCAGTCTGATGCAATGATTAGATTAGTTTCATTAGGACTTTGGAAGCTGTGAGCACCTCAGACACGTACTGTCCTGCCCAACACACTGGAGTGGAACATGGCAGTGTGCAGTATCTCAGGTATTTTTCTTTCTTTGAAGGCCAAGTGTTCTTCATTTGTTTCAAAGATTAACTCTATAAGCGGTCATAAGGCTGAAGATCCTTGCCTAATCCTCCTAGGATCTTTTCCATTTCCCCTTTATTGGCTGTCCTGATTCACTTAGGTCAGTCGTGAATTCGCTAATTTTTGTGTTCTCTAGGTAAAACTACTCTGAGTCAACCAAGCAGCGCATTCATATTCTTCAGCCATATTCTGAACGTTATGGCAGTTGAATCATCTGTTATTCATACTCATGCTCTCAGGTTTTTTATGGCCCCAAAAGAATTTATTTATGTTACAACAGCTCCTGTAATAAGTATCCAGCTCAAAAGACCAAATGTCTCATGGCTGTTTCTTGCATGTAGAACATCAGTGCAGTATGGAATTTCTATAACAACATGTCCATTAATTAACACTAAATTACAATGCAGCACCTATATTAAAGATGATGACTACCACACAAATTCATTTTGATTACTGTTATTACACTGAATGCTAAATGAAGTTGGAAAGATAGAACCATTTAAGTGTCAACAGATGGTTTTGATCAGTGTTTATCCTTTTTGGTACAATTTAATGAGAGATCGTATGTTAATATGCAGCTGGAGAAAACTACCTTTCAGACTCAACAAGCCTGAAAAGAATTTCCAGCTGCCATTCAATATATCAGAGCTGTAATTACAAATCATGACAGAACAAATTTTAAAAAGCAAAATACAAAACCTAGAATATCTGCAAAGTACCTATAGAATTAAACTTAACATAGTTAGGTGGATCTGTTCATATCTATTGCAACTGATGTTCTTGTTTTGTTCTGCTATAAAAACCAAAGTTATTCATTCCCCTCTGTGCACACTCTTTTCAGCAATGCATTTGGAAACATCAAACTTGTAAAACCAACAGCACATACTTAATGATGATAATTTAATGAAGATTTAACACCTATGGACATCCGCGAGCAAAATCTGCATGGAGAAATTTCTCCGGCAGCACATAGTGGACACCATAAAAAGAAATGACGTGTGCTCATAGTGGTTTCTCTGTAAAGGGCACTGAAGCATTCGTCTGCCAACGTGACAGGGAGTCACGGGAGATATGCTGCCTTCCGGAAGCTAAGATCCAAGGCATTGCTGAGAGGATGCCACAACTTGTCAAGAGCATTGACTACTGTCTGCTGTTACTCTTCCATGGAGGCAGGAATGATGCTGCAAGCGAGAACCTGGGCAGAATCAAGGAGGACTATAAAGCTCCGGGGGTTGCAAGTGAAAAACATCAGTGCTCCAGTTATCTTTTCCTCCATTTTACCAGTTAGAGGAACGGACACAGCCAGAAATAGAGAAATAATGAATATCAACTAACTTTTGGCTATGTGTCTGGTGCTATCATGAGGGTTTGGGGCTTTATGACAATAGGACTTTGATCACTATAATCTGGAGGATTATATTATAATTAGGGAGGAATAGAATCCACCCTGGAGACATGTTTTTGCAATTCTGATTTCTGTGTAGGGGATGTTGAAGGATTCTGAGCGGTTGCAGAGGATTGTTTATATCATCAATTTGAATCAATGGAGTCTAGTGCCATATTGTAATTGTGACAAGACCTATGGCATCACCTTTGTGCTGTAACTGTCCCAACCAAGCTGTATAAATAACTCTGGGTTTTATAAACTGTGGTAACTTATCATCAGTTGATAATGGTATGCAAGTAGACTGTATAAACAAAATTGCTGCCTATAATCAAAGAAACTTTTTTTAAAAAAAAGGTTTATCTCTCAAGAACAGCTGAGTCCATTCAGAGAACTAAATATTTTACATTCTTAGCCTCCCTAGAAAGGACTTTGGAAAGCCCATAATCTTCTCCAGTCACTCTCAGATCCTCATTAGAACAAAAATCACAACGTAAGAGCTGATTCTGTGAGCAGAAAATTCTTCAACTGGTTGGAAAATCTAGACACGTGGTCAAATCCTATATGAGACGGTAATTATTTTCTGCAAAGATATGTTCCAAGTAGAGAGTAGAGCTTATCAATGAAGGAAAACATGCATCTGTATATTGATCTTCTGAACTTCCACTGAAGAAAAAGAATCAAATTCTCTTCTGTGGAATATATCTGGAAAAGGCTTTAATCCTCTCCTTAAGAAAAACAGAAGGAAGGAAGAAGGCTGAATGCTACCCAGGAACTCTTATACTAACTTATAGCAAGTAGCAATATTTTGAAAGGTAAAGTATAAGAATTCATTGTGACACTATCCAAAGACAGAGACAAAAATATTTTGCCAGTGGAGAAAAATTTGTGGCCTGTGAGGACTATAGCAAGCTTAATCCACTCCTATGCTAGCTTTATCTGCATTGTAATATCCTCAGAAAGTGGACACAAAGCAGGATTTTTCCCGGTCTTGGAACTGACAACTGAAAGATAAAATTATCTATATTCAGATGTCACTCAAACTGAGAGAAGAACTGGGAGCATATACACAAAATAATTTTAGGCTACTGGTTTTCAGCACTGAGGTAGAAGGACTGCCTCTAGAGGGTCAATGAAAGGTGACCGTTTTGTCAGTAATATACTAATCTACATTTTGTTATACCAGGGTTCTGAGCCTTCAATGGAAAATATTTAAAGGTCTACAATAATATCAGCATCAGGTAGTTTAAGTATTTCCTCAGCAATACTCTATAAGAACATAGAAATGCAGTCTCTAGGAGAACCTGAAAATAACACAAAAATAAAGATCAAATTAAAGAAGAGGAAAGTGCAAGTACGAAATCAGCAAGGTAAGGATTTAGAAATAAGTATGAAGAGTATCAAAAAGAGCCTTATAACACCATTACCAGACAGCAAAAGGAGAGCAAATGTCACAGAGAAGGCTGAAGATCAGTTTCTTTGCTTCAGTCTTCACTAGAAAGGCTAACTGTGACCAGAATTTTAAAAATTGGTTTTAATGAAGGGGTAAACATTCAAGTGAGAAGAAGGCAAGCTAAATAACATTCAAGTAAGATCGATGTGTTTGAGTTAGCGAGGCCTGACAAAAGCCATTTCATTAGCCAAAGCAATTTCTGAGCCATAATCAATTTTATCTGAAAATTCATGGAAAACCAGTAAGGTCTCAGAGGATCAGGATAAATGTAGGATCTGTCTTTCAAAAGATCAGTGAAACTAACTTGGGTCCACTGAAATAGTTTTGAACAAATGTTTAAATGCAGATATCTGGAAGTTAATACAGCAATATGAAAAGCTAAGATGGGTTTATCAAATGAATTTAAATTTCTTCCTTGATGGGAGAGTGTGTAAGGTGAAGCAGTAAATGCTTAAGCAGGGCTTTTGGTACACAGTGTTCTCATATGAAATTTTTCTGATCAAGATGAGAATTTTTGTTTTAGTTGTTACCTGTGGGCGTAGCTGGTGATGTATCGTTAGAAAGCCACAATGTTATTACTTTAGTGAGCTGTAAGCCTTGGAATTTGTGAACAGACACAGAGAACAGCATCGTGTGCTAGGAGCTGTTGCAACAACTGTGAAGGTTTGGCCTTGGGTACTAAGGGAATGAAACTGCATGGATGGGAAATGTTTTTCTTTAGGTTTTTTAGAAGCTTCTTAGAACATTGTCGCGTGATGGTAGACATATTGTCGCATGATGGTAGACGTATTTTTGTGTGATGGTAGACGTGTTGTCACACGATGCAAATTAATGCTTTGTAACAGAGATTATATAAAGCTTGCTTTGCCACTAATAAAGCGTCTTTGGATCGCCGAATCTCTGTCAGTCCATTACCTGCGGCTGGGACCCAGGATTGGCAGCCTGGGATCGTGCCTTAATACGCCACAGTTACCATTAATAGGAACACTGCTTGTTGGAAGATTACTCTCAAAAGTCTTATTAGTACTTGACTATCTAATTCGGGGCATATCAAAGAAGAATTCTCCAGGAATCTATCTAGAGCTCAACTTCTGTTGGGGCCCAAGGCAAGCAAGTATTTTCAGCAATGTTTTGGAGCAAGAACTGGGAAATATCGTTACAAAGTATGCAAATGGCATAAAAATGTAAAAGACTGCAAGGATGTTCTAAGAATACCAGAGGATCATGATAAATTAGAGTCTGAAAGTGACAAAATTATTTTCATTGAGGTAATTGCAGCTATGGAAAGGTAGGAGAATTCACCTATTTAAGCAGCAGTGCTGCAGGAATTCTGAGGCATAAATTGGATGAGAAGCAAATAGTCAACATGTGGTGCTACCAGGAAAAACAAAAAAAAATAAAGAACCCTTTCAAGGATGCATTAAAATACAAGGATCAATTATTCTGTACTAATGAGATTTCAGAATTTTCTATTTAGTTTTCATTAGCTCAGTCCATAAGAAAGATAAGGAAATAAAGAAGAGTTTGAAAAAGAGAAAGATTAAAGATTTTGTACATGTGTCATACTGGAAGACTATAAAGAGAATTGAGTGTATTTCATCTCGAAAATGCCATCTTTTATGAAAATTTGTTACTAAGAGTATAGCAATCACTCACTGTTCATACAAGAGGAACAATAGGATAACTGCTCAATAGAGTAAAAGCAGCCAAGAAGGAAGTTGCACTTTAATAAGAATTCTTTATAAAAGGAACTCTGGAAGTGGCTGTCTAGGTATTTGGGGCACTATCTACAGAAACTCTTACTCTTCATGACTTAAAATCCAATGCCTAAGAATCAGCAGTCATCTGGAAGAAGTAAATTCCTACTTCTCCATGGTTACCCATTTCAGCCTGCCTGAGAAAAAATAATCTTTAAGCACTAGCTGGGCCTTTGTGGACTACCTTATAACAGGCATTTGAAAAGCACACAAACAGTTTTTGGATCTTGTTTGATGTAAATACACTCCACTGGGGTTCTTAGAAAGCAAGATAAATGTGTTGACTCAATTAAGCAATCTCCTGTTTCAAGAGACCTAAGTGTTTTCCAAATTATGGAGTATGATCTTGCTTTGTTGTTATTAATAGACAAAAATCCATTACAGCTGTATTCCTCAGTTTATTTTCACTCATTAGGTAAGTTTCATTCTAAACAGTTCATAATTCATCAAAGACGAATTTTTGCCTGTCTGCGAGTATACTATTAGTGTGAGAGAATTACAGTTCATGTGTCGCCACTCAATTAAGATAACCAAGATAACCTTCAGAAGCAGGAAAATTGTGTCAATTCTAGTCTGAGAAGCGATTTTCCTCAAACTGTTTTCAATGCCAAATGCCAATTTCTGATGGGCGGTTATTGTCGCCAAGACTTGACTTTTCCTGGGAATCCTGTTTTTCTAGCATCAGATGCTGTAAGGCAACATTACAATTTTGAATGAAGCAATGTAAATGCTAAATAGTTTCTTTAACCTCTGTTGCACTGTGAGCTGGCAATGACAGGTGTTGAACGTTTCCAGTGGAGCCGTAACAAGGGAGCTATGAAGAAATTCTGAGCACGTAGTAAAGTGGAAGGGAAACAGTGACTGATTGAGAGTGATGCTGATGTAAAAGCCATGATGGATTTTAAATACGCGTACAAGTGTATATTTATGTCTCTTTTAAATTTCACAAAAAGCCGTAGCTTGAAACAATCGCAGCTGTGAAGATTTTCTTGGTTCAAACAGTGTCTGGTCAGTGCATGCAGCTGAAAAATTGCACAACAGAGAGAAGAAACAGTTTTGGAAGAAAATTTTGAACCTTTAAAGGAATTCCAGAGTAAGGAGTAAAGAAACAGAAACTAACTAGGAAATAGAGCTAAGGGTTGTTTCACTCAGTCCGTACTGGCACAAACTGTAAAGCTATCAGATAATAAGTATTTTAACTTACCAATTCCCAGTTAGATCTGATATCGTACCAAGTGCTGTAGGAAGCACAGTTCCTAAAAGTCTGTGCAGCATGTGCCAGTTTTCACTCTCTCCTCCCTCCTAAAAAAGGGCACTGAAATCTCACTGCTTGAAGTCTTTCCCAAGACCCCAGGAAATCACTGAGACAATTACCTGATAGTTATATACATCTCCAGTTACAAGGGCTTACTCCAGCAGAGGCGGTGTGTTTCAAATGGAGTTTGCAGTAGTTACCCTTCATCCATCAGAATAAACCTACTTAGCTGGAGAATAGATATTTCCTGCTAACGATTATTGCACATGCTCCTGTTTTGACAGAGCAAAATCACCCGTTTCTGACAAGTAAAGTTAAACGTTGATGAGCAATTTCTTATGCTAAGCTCTTGCCTGCACACAATTCTTAATACCCAAAACCTGTTGAGGAAACAAGGAGGATCTGTAGCAACTGCCAGCAGAGCTCTGCAGCTGTTCTCGTCTGATAATACTACCTTGGCATCAGCCCATTATTAAAGATTTCTAACTGATGGTGGTGGGCACCCCACTGTGCAGAACAGGCTGTTCTCAAGTGGCCAGTCTGAGCAGAACTTGATCAACACACAGCTCAAGTAGTTCTCAAAATCTGTGGGAGTCAGGCTGTGCCAAGCATTTATTCTGGATGCCACTGTATTTCAAGGCAGGCAATAACAGCTTTTCCAGCAGAAATTCAGTACATTCCTAATGAATCCCACAGTGCTGATCTCACAATAACTGGGAACAATGTTCAATTATCTAATCAGCATAACCCAAGTACAGTAGTTAATTTTGAAGAAAAGAGAAAAGAGAGGTACATTCCATCTTCTTAACTCAATTGCAAGATAGCACATTTGAATAACAGTTTTAATTAAATTAAGTGAGTTTAATTAAGATTGGGCTGCTTCAGGGAAGACAAAACACTGTTCAAGGCCTTTAAAATGCTTTCTTTCCTCTTTTTTCCCTGAAGAGTGTGTTTAGCTGTACAACATTCTAAAGTCATCTAGCTCATAAAATTGCCAACCTAAAACACTTTAGTTTTTTCAACTGACGATAGCATGTGGCATTTGAGGGAGGGACGTTTTAATCAAATGTTTAACAAAAGTACTTCTTAGCTTGAAAAATGAAAATCTGGCAGCATCTGGTTATGTACTATGTATCTCTGGACACTGTTTTACCTACACTGCTGTTAACTCTCTTTCA
>NW_010427474.1:0-11924 GCF_000710305.1 Buceros rhinoceros silvestris | reverse complement strand
CATGCAAATAGTTGTCTATGCTTTATTACTACCTTTAAAAAAATAGTATCAAACATTAAGCAGGGAACCAACTGCATGGGAGGGCAAAAAAAAACCCCAAGCATGTCTAAGTTTTAATTCCAAAAAGTAAACAAGAAGTTCTTTTTCAGGCAGGGGTTATAACCATGGACAAGAAAATGAGCATCCTGGGGAAAGACCATGAGGATGATTAAGGAGCACTTCACCTCACATGAGGAGAGTCTGAAAGACCTGGGACTGTTCAGTCTGAAGTGTTTCTATCAGTGTATATAAATATTATCAGTGTATGTAAATATCTGATGGGAGGGAATGAAGAGGAGGGAGCCAGTGGTGCCCAGTGACAGGACAAAAGGCAATAGCAACAGATTAGAAAACATGAAAATCCATCTGCACACAAGAAAATAATTTTTATTGTGAGAGTGTAAAATATTCACAGTAAAAAATGCTGGAACTGGTTGCCCAACGAGGTCATGGAATCTCCATTCATGGAGATGTTCAAATACAAGTGGATATGATCCTTGGTAGCCTGCTCTAGCTTGACCAGTGGAAAGTTTGGCTAGAAGATCTAAATATATATCTTCCAACCATAACAGTTCTGTGATTCTCTTATTCAAGTGCAAGTCAGAATAACTTCAGGAAGAGGGGTTCATGGTCATCTCCCATGAAGACTGGACAACTGCTGCAGAAGACATCCTACTGAGGTTCTCCAGAGGCAAGGAAATGATTAAACAGAAATGTCAAAGAGTCAAGAAAAAGAAGTAATGATTTCAGAGTTCTTGAGGAGTCTGACCTTCCAGTTTAGGAATTTCCAAAGATACAAGCCAATTCTTTTGCTGATACTAACAAACACTGTTTCAGCCAAGTCAAAGAACATGCTTTAGATTACATCGCTTGTAGATTTGACCCTTAAGTGTCTGTCCATTGCAAGAAATGGGAAAAAAAAAAAAAGGAAAAATCATTAATAGTTCATTAACTAGAATTTTGATGTGTTTTCATCTGCCTGCAGAAAATTTCCTACTTTAGAGTCAATGAACTGTGGAATATTAGAGCTTTACTTGCAAGCAGAACAGTAAAAGTAACACATACGGAAGCAATACAATTCACTACCACTTAATAACACACAGAGTATCTTCTGGATAAAATTCATTTCTTTGCAATTAAAATGTTATTGGATAGTTTCATAGACCATCCAATTAAGAGAGAGATAAGATACTACATTTTGCAGTCATGCACCAGCTGAGCTAAAGGCAGATCACCAACAATCTAAACAGGAACAATTACATTTATGAGAAAGACTGCAATAATTTTAAAACAAAAATTAAGTTTAATTTAGAAAAAATTAATAGGTTTATAACCTGGCCAAAAGGACTCATTTTGTCCTTATTCATAGCATAGAACAAAAAAATAGTCATAAGAATAAAGGTAATAGCATACAGGAAATATTGATGCTGAAGCACAAATGCTCATAGTTAAAGAAGCAAGAGAATGATAAATTCTTGATAAATTCAAAGTTCTACAGATTGCAAAATTAAAATTAAAACATTCCACTCCACTGAAAATCTTCTATTGAAAATTTTTACATCTTTTCTAATGAGGCTGGCAATGCTTTTCAAACTGAAGTTGTGATGAGAGTAAAGGGGGATGAAGAAATTTGACAAAGAAAATGGTTTTGTTGGCAGGCGCACAAAGAGGACAAATTTCCAATGGTAAACCAACCAGGAAGCTCATCTGAAAATGCACAAAACTTCTCAACGGAAAAAAAAGAAAATAGAGAGGAAATATGCTAGGAACATGTGCTGGCCTTGCAGATAAGATTTTTTCTCCCTGATGCTTTGCACTGCCTGTTTGCCCTTCCTCTCACTTTTATAGAATTACATGTCTGGAAATAGCCTTGGAGCCAAGGGTAATGGTGGGGCTCCAGAGGGATGGAGAAATTGTCTCGTAAAGAGCTTAGTATGTAGCACAATGATTCTCTCCATTTTATTTAAGAATGAGAGCTGATGTGATCTTCATCAAGGTAAGAAAATTCTGTCTTTCAGCAGAAAGGTGAATCAAAAAACACTGTCCATTTTAATTACTCAGGTTTCTTCCCCATTTTTTTTCCCTCTCTCATTTGTCTACATTGAAAAGCAGTATTTTACCTACATATTATACTTTAACTTATAAGAGGCCAATTTTACGGATTTTTGGCATAGGACACAGGGGTTTGTTTCTCATTATGAATGTGCTGTAGCAAAGCAAGGTGAATGTTTGCCACAGTAGAAACACCAGACTTGTCAAAGGAGTTAATTATAAGTAGGATAACGGCAGCTGGCTTAAAAACAGTAAATGACATATAGGTTATACACTGAGAAAACTTTCTCACTGTGTGAACAGAAAAATATTTGGACAGGTTGATTGTGGAATTTGTGGACCAGCACTTAGAGTTTCTTAGAAAAAAACATCTGTTGATATTGAAAACAGATTATCAAAATTTGTATTGGGAAAATTAAGTATATGTGGTTTTTTGCATATTTTAGCCTTCCATGATTTCTATGAAGACATAGAATGATGAGACAAGTTAGATGCTCACATACCCTCTCTGCTGCCACAGTACTGCATCATGTGCTGGAGACTCCCATTTTGAGCATAGCTTCAAGAACACCCCATGAAAGATGGACACATGCTAAAACAATTTAAAGCACACGTTAATACCATCATGTCAGAGTGCTGTGTGGGGTAGGTTCTCTCTGGGGACTAGAAGTTGCAGGGGCTCCCCAGGATGGCAGGGCAGGGCCAGGCAGCCTATCCTATCCCACTGCCCCAGCCAAGGAGCAGGGCAGCTATGGGGCAGGCCCAGGCCCAGGGATCAATCATCTCCCTGGGGACACAGGTGGAACAAGGCTGGCCTGTGATGTCAGCCCACGTGGAGAGCTGCAGACCTGAGATTACCTGAAACTACAGTTGTCTGAATTACAACTGCCTGGAATCTTACCAATTCAATTATAAAAAAATTGTAAATAGGCTATTTACTGAGTTCCTACAAAAATATCATGAGGTAGATTGAAAGTGGGTGGTACTAGCAGAAGAGGAAGGAAATTACTTCTTGCAAAGCTTCCTTTCTGCCAGTGAGCCATCTGCTGTTATGGTAGAAATCTGTTAGTGGATATTGGTTTAATAAAATGCGTAACAGGCAAATAGCAGAAATAATTTCTCTGCATTCAAATTGAGGTAAAGAACTCAGTTCTAGTGAATGTAACATTTTCCCATCTATATTATGTAGAATGTACAGTGGCTAATCAATGCTCCTGAATGAAATTTCACCAAACGAAAAAAAAAAGGAAAGACAACTCATTAATGATTACTGCTATTTCCACTGTAGAATAGAGAAAACCTGAACAGCAAACCTGTGTTGTCTATATAATTTCAACATACATAAATCACCCTGAAAAATTAAAGTAAGAGCAAACAGATCGTTTCCTAAGCTAATACCTGAAGTTGTTGGAGGACCTGTTACATTCGTTTAACATTCATCTTGGAGTTTTTCGCTTTCCTTGTCCAAATGTACATTACGATATGTTAGTAACTCTAGTCAAGTATCAGTGGTTTTTATTCAAGGTTATATAAAAACATCCTACAACATAGGGCCTTATTTACATAAGAAAGTTATTTTCAGTATAAATATGTATCAGCCTTATGTGAATAACCTGCTTTATATTACATTTATATAAGCTTTTCTAACCTTATCTTGAGTTTTAATTTCTGCTTTAAGAAAAAAAATCTATAACCATATTTCAAAGTCCGGAATCCACTGTAATATTTGTGTTAATTCATCTCTATTTTGAATAAATATTTCAAAACTGCTTTTACCATACTTCCAATCCTGGTTGCTGATTGCTCACTACACGCTCTTTACTGTTCCATTTTGATCCTGATAGAGTAACTCTGTCCTACTTAAATGCTGGTGCATAAGCATGATCCGCTTGTGACTTCGTCTTGATAGCAAGACACCAGTCTCTCAGTCATGTTTCATACACACGTGCTCCGAGAACCTTAAATAGTAATTTCCCCGATAAATTACTGCAGCGCATGCCTGCACAGGCAAAATCCAGTGAACACGATGAAATTACCTTGTAAGGTCAAGCTCTCTTCAACACACTGCGTACACGTTCAGAGGAGCAGCTTTGGTTCTATCATGAAGTTGAGGGGACAAGAATGTCATGTCACAGTCATTAAAAAAGACCTCTTATATTGCTATTATCCTCAGAACACAGAATAAGGAAATATTTGTCCAGCTATGGGGAGATGTATTTGGTAAATACTGAAACATTACAGTGGATGACAGAATTGTCCACCCCTGTGTAGTAAGTCTTTTAGATTTTTTTCTTGCTCAGTGCTACGTACCATACACTGAAGTTCCAGACTTCTGACAGGTTGCTAGTTTTTTACTAATTGACCAGCTATTGGCTATTAGCTTCCGCATAACAATGTTCATACTCTTCTGAATACAGACAGAAACCTGTCTGGCCAATGCTAACTGCTGTAGGTCAAAAAGTGAGTTCAAGAGCTGTTTCCTTAAATAAACATCTTAAAGACCTCTAGCTGTCTCTGGTCATCCCAGGTGTGCAGCACTCCTCTGATCCATGAAGCTGAGAAAGGAGTTTCAAGAGGAAGCAGAGGAAGATGCCCAGTCCACCCTTTTCTTCCATCTCCAAGAACAGCTATAAAAGAAAGGACATTTAATTTGATTCAAAAGCATGAAACTTGAACAATTCCCAAAATACCTGAAATACCCTTTTCACAGTAGCTATAACTGGGATAATAGTGCTCGGCTGTGCTTCCTCCACCCAGTCTGACAACAGTTTGCAAATGTTTCTGAAATACAAAAAATTGAAAATAGTGTTGTACCCAGGCGATTACACAATGGAGCAGAAGGAATGGTGGGGCTGACTCCAGGGTCCCAAATTGCAGCCGATTCCACAAAGTTGCCTGTAATCCAGCATGATAAAGAACCATTAATCCCCATTGTCTAGTATCAGAGCATTGACCCTAGATATCGACTGAGAAAATGGTGTCTTGACCGTGAAGAAAAATCAATCATAAAAGAGCCCCACAATTTCAAGCAACACATTTCAGAAAATAAGCCATTTAAATCCCATAAGAACAAACACTGTTGAAATGTAACGTATTAAAGAAAAATATTGCTCTTCAATGTTTCCCTGTTTGTGCAATTACATATGAGGCAGACTGCTGGGGTAGATGAATCAGATACAGTGCTGCCTCCAGAGCTGGAAGGTGAGGTAACTAAACCACAAAGATTAGCAGAAAATAATTTCATTTAGCTTACCTTTTCTTTAATTTATGGAAGATAGTAATGTTGTCATGACTGAGGTGGAATTTAAATGAGAAGATGCCAGATTTAAAAATTTTCATGGAAAGTACAGTACCCATTTGGATAGGTTCTGAAAAGCAAGGTGCTAATTTCAATACATAAAATCAGAAATGGTTGCAGACACAGTGATATGGAGAACAGTCACCTTGCCATAACATTCAGTGTTGACAATAAAGATCAGTGCAAGTATCTAAATCCCCGTGGAAGAGAGTGAACTACCAGCAGATTTTTGTCATCCTGTATCCATGAGCTGCCAAATCCATCCGCTTTACTATATGGATAAATAATTATTATAAGATTTATTTAAGTGAGAATGCACTCATGATGCTCTAAGTGCTTATAAATTGCAAAAAAAAAAAAAAAAAAAAAAAAAAAAAAAAAAAAAAACCAAACCCCAAACCAGCAAACCCCCCACTCACACCTCTGCCTTGGAAAGCTTACAGTGTGTGAAGCGTGTGACAGGGAAGGTTCATATTGGCAAGGTAGTAAAGTTGTTTGTTTGCACATTTTGGGGCAGTCAAAATAAGTCAGCTTCTTTACAACAGTAATTTACATGTGGAGAAAGTCAGATCTGGGAGTAGAGCTCAAGAAAATTAGTCCATGGAAAAAAGCTGGAGGTGGTAAGAATATACATATGCTAGAATACAAAGAAGTCTTCTGGTTTGATATACAGAGGTTGTGCACAGTCGAAATATGCTAAGCAAGGTCCTCTCATTCATCTAGTTCACTTTGTCAACAAGTGCATTGGTAGGGGGAAACAGAAGGGAAAGCAGCATCATACCTCATCCACTCCCAGTTCCTTCTAGGTATGAGGAACATCACAGAAAACCTTCCAGACTGAGCATCTGGTGAGAGTACTGTTTCCCTGGTCCTTGTATGGAGCTCACATATGTGAATATTTGTACCCTTTCCCTCCCCCAAGTCATTCCACTGCAGAAATTCGATTGCCAGGGACAATCTGAACCTTAATTGTAGAGTATGTCAACGGTTTGTCATCTTAAGTCTTATATAACTTGGCAGTTTTTTCTCAAATCTTGTCAGTTCTCTTTTTGAGTGTTTACATATGGGCATAATAAATGCTACTGATAGCTGTGGCTGGATCTAAAACTATATGCCCTGTAGTTTGAAATCCACAGCATGACACAGAAAGCTGCATGGGATTCAAGAGAAAACATCTCATTTGTCTTTATACATTTTCTTCTCTAAAATGCAGTCTCCTTGGATGTAAAAAAAAAAAAAATTGCTTTAATTCTGTCAGATCTTACATAGAAAATGTCAAATTTCGTATCAACTTACTTAGTCAATGCATCCAACATACCAACGAATTTCATATCAGCTTATTTCCTCTAACTTATTTAGGGAGAAATAGCTCCTGTAAAGGAGGCATAATTTCACGCATAGCAGTGCTCCACACAAATGACGAGTGACTGACGTACAAACAGTAAGTCATACGTTATAAATCTGGAAAGCATTACTCTTAGCTAGAAATTTTACCTGCTGTCTTAAAGATATCTAGAAAGAGGCAAGTCCAATGATCTTTAGGAAATACAAATATCTTTAATTTACAGATACAGAATCAAGAATAGCCTGTGTGGATTCTTTGTCCTAAAGCATGCATCTTTGTTCCGTTGCTGCTTGTGAAATCTAGGGTACTTCAGTTTTTCATTCCCTCTTTTTGCTAGGCTGGCTTCTAACATGCAGAAAATTATTTTTTTTCTGCCATTACCCACATGGAGATAGTCACTCTTTGGATCATGAACAATCCCATATTTCAGCATGAGTTTTTGCCTTCAAATGTCCTTGTTCTACATCACGCATGTCCAAGACAGTAATTCTAGACACACATGCCTATGAAGTGGAAATGTTTAAGACTAAGAAATGGAACTGTATATTCTTTGTAGGATAATGAAATACAGATTGATACATCAAGAATGGAATCAGATAATGAAAATTATCTGAATAATTCCATCTGTAACTGGAAGAGCTCCTGCAGTATCATTTTGCTTACAAACACTTTGTACTTCAGAGCTAGTCTGGCCTAGAAAATCTTCACAGTTCTAGTACCAAGCTAGAAGCTGTTGTATGAATAGTTCATAGATGTGTTTTTTCACTAGCATCTTGCTGTGTACTTCTTAGGTTTTCCTTTTATTTTGGTTTTAAACAGATCACCTCCTCCAGATTTTCCTCAGAATGTACCTAATAAAACTTTTTGGACCGAGACATGCTGAGAGGTAAACATAAGTTTGGCGCTCACACACCATGAAAGATATTTTTTTCTCTGTCCATAGCTGAATTACTTTTTAATACTACCTTTGATTCTAAGTTACCCACTGGTAGTCACAATAGAGGATCAAAACTGGAATGGAGGCTTGTAATACATTAGTCATGAGTACATTTCCATTACTGGTCGTGAAATGTCTGATTTTGAATTTTCACTATTAAGTTAGGTTAAAATTTCTTAAATGACCATGAGGAGAAAGCTTAAACGTTGGGATTCAATTGTGTATTTTACTACTTAGTGAGTTGAATGAAATATACTAAGACCTTAAAACTTGAAAGAGACAATAATTCAAGCAGTGCTGTAAAATGCTAACAACTGTGCCAGAAATAAAGAATCAGAAAAGCATTTTCAATATTAAGGTCCCAAAATTTGTGCCTACATGTTTCAATTTTTCTGAAGTCCTTAGCTAACAGCTTCCAGTTAAATCAATCACACGCTGAATTGTTCATCTGTATGCCTTTTACCTTGTGCCAGACTTGAATAGCAGAGCAGCAAGGAGATGGCTCTAGCAAAGCCCAAACAAGTCAATTCCATTTACATTCCCTTTTGAGGCTCTGTGATGCTCCACACTACATGTAGTTTTTTGCTAAAATAGTGATATGCATTCTTTGTTTCAACTGTTTCATTACACTTCAATATTTTCTGCATGATTAAGCGAACCACTTTGCTTATCCCAGCAATCTCAAAGTCCTAAAGGTGAAAAAAAATCCATCTCAGTGTGATTAAGCAGCTAAGTGGATTCCACAAGGAAGTGTATTTCATTTCCATTCTTCATCCTCTGGGCTGGAGACATCTTGCTCAAAATTTATGTCATTTATGACGATGACATTATAGCCTAGTCTTCAGACTAGGTTAGCACAGAAAAGGAGGATTGCACACGAAATGATGTTCACAAAGAACTATCCTGGCTATAGGATTTCAAATACTCTTAGTGGTCGTCAGCGCGATAAGTAACCTTCCCTCACGCTGTAACAAAGGACGAGCTTAAGATCTGTAATAATTAAGGGGAAACAGTTTTCTTACACTATGAGCGTTTGTCTACATCTATGCTAGAAAGCTAAGCAGTGACAGGAACTTTCCTGGGGACCATGGTTGTCTATGTGGCTGGACTGTGAGTACGGTCTCCAGGACACTCGGGTCTGATACAAATGGCAGTAACTCAGACAAACCCTGGCCATTCCCAGTAAGTGGTATACTTGAGGCCAAGCTCTACTGGAAATGGGCTTGATGTTACAAATACAGTTCTACACCAGCTGGCCTCAGTGAAAGACGGCATCCTGGTCACATTAACTTTCTTAGTACAGACATAGCCCTCATGTTTGTTAGCCACACCCACCAGCTATGACCACGGCTGCCCTGTGAGGTGTCCCGCTTTATAAGTAGTAACAGCCCTAAACAAAGATGTGGAATGTGAAAGGATTTCCTATCACAGATTAACAACAAAACATGATATGTTTTCCTATTATTCTAATTTTCAAAATCAAAGTGGCTTGGCTTTGTCTTTATTTATTAAATTAGCTTCTTTAGGACAATTTATCGATGTAAGGCTATTCACTTCCTTAATTGGTTAGGAAAATTCATTATTTTCTCAGAGGTAGCTAAGCATACCTGGAAATACCAGATGCTGTATAGGGTTTTAAAACATATGAAAGCAAAAGGATACAGTCGTCATGATTTTTAAAAATGACTAGTATTTTCTGTTAATATTATCTGCACCACTTATCCTAAATGCCAGAAAGATTCTGTTTTCTGAAATTCAGATATATCAAGCTAGATGATGATGAGGAGGACGAGGAGTAGGATAATAATAATAATAATAATATATGCAACTCAAAAGCCCCACAAACCAACCCAACATGGCAATTAGAAAATGCTCATCAAAATCCTGCTTTTGGACTGAATTTACTTAAACTTAAACTGCAGACAGCTTTTCTTCCTTAATGCCAAACCATTATCATATTGCTGGAGATACATACCAGCTCCCCCTGCAACAGAATCAGACATGACAAAGACAAAAAAAAGTGTTCAATATGAGAAGTGGTTCTTTCTGCACATGGTGAACTGCCAGCTAGTATGCTGACTGAACAGATAGATATTGTTTTCCCATGAAGGTTGATTTGTAGAATAGGAATGAATGACTGTTCTTTTTCCTCCTCGAAAGGTCATATTTGCTTCCAGACAGTTATTCTTTTATATGGTCATGTTGAACTCAGGAAGAAAGGGCAAGAGGCCTAGTTTGAATCCTGCCACAAAACTGCCACTTGAGGCAAAATTTAGTAGTGTTCATGACTCTAATTACAAATCTGATATTTTTTCTCTTGTATGGATGAAAAACTCCAAAGTAGAATTAATTTGCAAAATGCATACTTGTTACATTACAGTGCAAAATTGTTTCAGTACATTAGGCAGATGCCTTAAACAAGTGGCAAATGCATTCCACTCTAAGAAGTGGAATCTTCATAGCTATACAAGGGAGAACAAAAATCCCATGAGAAGGCATCCTTCAATGCCTTCCTCTGATGCCGCTGAACATGATGTCCTGATGTAGAGGGACATTCCCAGGGCTGAAGAAGGTAGAGGTGCGGGAGACACTCCTCTGGTCATTTTGGTAATGCTGGCACCCGTGGGTGTTTTATACTATGCTGACTACTGACAAAGGCAACTTCATTCTGTTTGGGGCATGTAGGCATCTCCATGTTAGGTGCCAGTTGCCACACATACTAAGCAGCATCACCACTTCAGGTGCCACACATAGTAAGCAGCAATGTAAGAAAACTTATACTCAGAGATGCATAATTTCTCAAATATTTCTTTTGAAAGTACCTTTGAAAACAGGAAGGAAAATCCCTTCTTTAAAGCAAAAACCCACAACTTTTATGTGTTATATCTGATAACTGAAGCTGGTAAAATGGGAATAAGAAAAGTGGTTTGGAAGCTTTCTTAATCATTCACATCATTTAAACATACAATACAAGGTGCTACCTGCAATAGGTTTATTATTAAAACATCATTATTAATAGGGTTGCAGAGGTCAATACTGTAAGCCACTATTCTCCTTTCTTATTAACCTTGAGTTTTCCTCACAGCTGGTCAACTTTTGCTTAAGACCTTGCCTTCTGCTCCTGGTACCACAGGAAATGAAGTGCCATGGAAACCTCTACAGTCCACTTTATTTGCTCCTTCTGTGGACTAAGATATTAATCTAATTAAGATATTGGAAGGTCATATCTCTTGTGGTTCCTCCCGTTGCTTACAGCCATAATAAAAACACATTGCAGACAGAAAGTTGGTGTCGCTTGTTGTAGAGATCCCTCTATTGCAAGGAAATTACCAAGGGGAGAGGTGGAGAGACTAGATAGATCTGAATCAGCTCCTTCTCTTCCATTCTGTTTCCCCTGCTGAAGCACTTTGAGAGCAAGGCAAAAGCCTGACTGTTGTTGCACCCCTTTGATCCACAGCTTCTGAAACATATCTTTCTGCCAGATTCAACTAGGAGTCTTTGAGGTCAATCAAACTTGTGTTGCGAGTCTTACTTCTACATAAACATGGCATTGTACCACATCTCTCTCCTTCTCAGCTCTCTGAAGTTTAAATATAATTTCATTTTGTAGTGGTAGAAAACTTGAAGTGCCATTCAGAGGAGCTGGTCACTAATCATTCCATTTCTCCAAATTAACATTTCTGTCTAGTATTAACCTTTTATGCTACGCAAATTGGCACATTGAGACAGCTTATTGTCTGCATAAAACAGCACTCCCAAACTAATCAAATATGTTTCCTTCAAACATGGACAATATTCCATGCACCTCCTGTGATATTTTCCTTAGCACAAGAATGGAAGACACTGAAGGGCACAGTTATAAATTTGCCACAGATTCCATTTGCACTATGTGAAAGAAAAGGTACCATCCCTCATGGCGAAGCCAAAATAAGAGTATAGAGTAAGTGCAAAGGTGCAGAGTAGGATGATGGAGGACATTTGTAAACTGTCTCGTATCCCTAAAGCATCTCCCTCCTATGGTATTCATGCCAGCAGCCTTTCTGGCTGTATCTGCTCTTCCCTATGTAATCCTTCTTCTCTAACTGAGAATTCTTCTGTTCATACATTGCAGGACTGATCTTTCTTCCATTAAGAGCTTCTTTGCTTCACCATTCCCTTAGTCCCCCGATTATTGATGCTTCTGGTGTCTGTTGAATATGATTAGAAGAAATCTTAATTACTGATTTCTTGAAACTTTGTCTTTTTTCCTTTTC
>NW_010427473.1:85437-89755 GCF_000710305.1 Buceros rhinoceros silvestris | reverse complement strand
ATGGGCAAGACACACTTGACTTGAGGAAAAACACATGGGCAAGACACACTTGACTTGAGGAAAAACACATCAATTTAATTTGTTACCAATCAAATCAGAGAAGTAGAATGAGAAATAAAACCAAATCTTAAAAAACACCTTCCCCCAACCCCTCCCTTCTTCCCAGGCTTAACTACTCCCAATTTTCTCTACCTCCTCCCTCACTCGACTGAGGCACTCGAGTATGGGGAATGGGGGTTGCGGTCAGTTCATCACACCTTGTGTCTCCTGCTCCTTCCTCCTTTGGGGGACTCCTCACACTCTTCTCCTGCTCCAGCGTGGGATCCCTCCCACAGGAGAAAGTGCTCCACAAACTTCTCCAACAGGAGTCCTTCTTACAGGCTGCAGCTATTTATGAACTGCACCAGCGTGGGACCCCCATGGGGTCACAGGTCCCGCCAGCAAATCTGCTCTGGAATGGGCTTCTGATTCCATGGGCCTGCAGGTTCTGCCAGGAGCCTGCTCTGGCACAGGTTTCCCACAGGCGGGGAATGCCTCCTTTGGGCGCATCCACCTGCCTCAGTGCAGGGTCCTTCAGGGGCTGCAGGTGGACATCTCCTCCACCATTAACCTCCATGGGCTGCGGGGGACAATCTGCCTCACCCTGGTCTTCACCATTGGCTGCAGGAGTATCTCTAGTTTGGCAGGTGGAGCACCTCCTCCCCCTCCTTCTTCACTGACCTCGGTGTCTGCAGAGTTGTTTCTCTCACACCCCTCTCCTCTCTGTGTGGTAAATTCCCCAGTGGTTTTTTTTTTTGGCAGGTGGAGCACCTCCTCCCCCTCCTTCTTCACTGACCTCGGTGTCTGCAGAGTTGTTTCTCTCACACCCCTCTCCTCTCTGTGTGGTAAATTCCCCAGTGGTTTTTTTTTTTTCTCCCTTCTTAAATATGTTATCACAGAGGCACTACCACCATCACTGATTGGCTCATCTTGGCCAGAGGCAGGTCCAGCTTGGAGCTGGGAAAGCTTCTAGCACATTCTCACAGGAGCCACAATCCTTCCCCCACTACCAAAACCCCACCACACAAACCCAATACACAGATCCAGCCTCAGCCGCTGAGGTTGCCAGGTTAACCAGGGCTCTGCACCAGCTTGGAAAATTGAAAAATTTTTCCTATGAAACCATCTCACCTGTGTAGTGAAGCACCAGTGTGTACATATTAAAAAGAGAACACACGGATCCCATCTAACCTGCTACAGACTGTGAGCGTGTGGAGGCTTTTGCTGACATGAAGGCCCAAGCCTGTAGCATTAGCTCAGGTACCTTCTCTACCCCTGGTCTTTTTTAAGGACATACTGTAATAGGTACAAGCTTTCTTAACCTACTTAAGGCACACAGAAATCAATAAAAAAAGAGAGATAAAATTGAGATACATAGTGCCAAGAAACTCAAAAGCTGCCTTCAAGCTTCTTTAGGTTTTATTTATGTAAGTGCTCGATCATAGAGGAATGACTTCTCTGCAGAAAAGGAAAACCTTGCAAACATGCAAGATCTACAGAAAGTTATATGAATTACTTTGATGTTGAGGAAGTACATTGAGATAACTTTGTCCTTAGGAGACCTTCCTTGTCTTCACCACCACAAAATGTACTAGGTGTTATTCTGTGATTGAGAACTCATATATTCTAATCTCAGAGCACAACCACAACTGAGTATTAATTCTTTAATATTGGATCAAAGTACGTATTTTGAATTTCTAACTGAGCCTTCTTATGCTTAACAGTTACCAAAGTGACTGTTGGTTTCTTCTCAGCACCATATATCCTTTGTGCTTTATACAAATGACAGGGGGAACTTTTGTGGTTACTCAGTATTACTAACGAGCAAGTGGGTGAATTATTCAGTCAGGATTTATGTCCACAGGGATGCCTACACCACTGTGGAGACAGTTTTATTTCACCGAGTACCAAAAGAGTACAGGATTCGGATGCATTTTTTTCATTCACATGATCAGGCTCTAAAGATTAATTTGCAAAAAGCTGTTTCTGTGTAACTGTTTGATTTTCCATAATATATTAGTACAGGCTGGGATTTGGGGGATACTTATGTTATTATATGCTAAAATCACTAATTGGCTGGTTCATTTAGCAGACTGGTTGGCAGTCCAGCTGGGGGTAAATGCAGTATTCTGGATGAATAGAGATATCACCAATTAAAAAAAAAAAAAATTAAGTCGAAACTCAGTTGTTTGTTGAAATGACAGTGCAAGTAGCTTAGTATTTTGTTATGATGCTACTATAAAAAAAATGTACTCCAAAAGCCATCTAGGTACATCAGAAAGAAGCAGCAAGCAGTGCAGCATAAGAGCGCAGCCAGGAGGCTTCAGACTACTGCAAGTCTGTTCAAGAAGTGCCAGTGAAGGAGGCTAGAGTTACATGGTTGTGTGTGACATTTGTTTGTCCAGAAGCAGTTATGGAGACAAGCTGGTAGACAAAAGTCGAGTGTACTCTTTATCTTCACTGAAAGGAAAGTCGGCTGTGTTCATCTGACTACTACCCTGATTTGAAATACTGATGGAGAGAAGAATGAGAGATTTTTACTGAAAGCCTTAAACTGCTTCTGTCTGTTAATGTCTTTGCTGGTTTACTTTGTGCTGGTTTACTTTGTGGTAAAATGACAGTCTTATTTCCATTAGGATTTCACAGCAGCATAATTAGCATGCAAAAGATACTCTCTTTTACTAAGAAAAGGTTTTGGCAAGGAAAACAAGCCCAAAATAGAAAGTTGCACTGATGCTGTTAAAACTCGATCAGAGCCTATAAAAATATACTTGTAGATGCTAAGAAGTAAATGTCCATTTCTTGACTTACTTCAAAGCTTCTTTCTACTATACTTTCAATATACTACACTTTTAAAGCAGTCAAAAATGAGCATCTAAAGATATCACTGTCATGAGAGAATTCTCAATTGGAAAAAGCTGGTCCATGGAGAACACAACTTGGAAAAAACTGGTGCAGCTGGAGTTCTGTGATCCTTGGCAATCCCCCTTTGGCTTCTGATGACCCTCTGAGTGTTAATAGATGTTATTAGAAAAGTGAGGCTCCTTGAAACTTTTGTGAGGTTTCACAGCCATTAAGGTTCCAAGAAGATCAGAGGACTGCAGCAATTCAATTTTTTGGTCTTAACTCATTTCCCCCCACCTCATGTGTGCTAAAAGGGATGTGATTCATTTGGGATTGCACTGAAAAACACCACCTCCACTTCTGAGGAATTACTTACATGAGTGATCTTGAAAGTTAATCAGTTGTCCAGATCAATGAGACCTGTTGGAATGCACTGTGATTACTCTGATGACATGCTTTTGTTTCCTTCTATGGTGAGGGAGGTTGCAGGGATGAATGGTGCCCATCCAACTCCATTCTTGGCATTCAGTCAGAAAGAGGCCTGAATATATATTAGGACAGACAAATTGGCTGTTTTACAAGCCTCAAGTTTGCTTGTAACCATAGTATACCGTGCTGTGGTAGTTGCTAGTGGTTATGTTCAACAGTGTTCATCGTGGCTCAGTTTACCAGAGTACAAACACCTTTGTCCTATTTCTGAAATGATGGAATACTTAGCCCATGAGGACAATTTACTCTTATTTGCAGAGGTTTCTGTACTGCGTTTGTTTGGAAGATTGGAAAGCAATGCCCAACTCCCTGTTCAGCAGATGCAGTTAGTAGTCCTAACTCCGAAGAATACTCTTTTCCCGAAGTCCACCAGCCATCTGCTGTGGAATGCCTGCTGACATGCTGAATGAAAAAAGAGCAGTCATTTATCCTACATATACTGGTTTCTTCAAGATATGGTAGTTGATATGACTCCTAGGGATGAAATTCTCTCTCTGTGTTTATATGGGAGATATTTCAGTATCCACAGGCTTCCAGTCATGAAGGAACAGGGAGATTTTTCATTACTTCTTCAACAGGAATACCAGACACACTGGTATGACTAGTTGAAAGTACTGGAGCTCATGCTTCCAAGGAGCATATTCACGGACAGGGTAAAACACACTCTACAACATTATGAGGAATTATGGTATTAAGTAATTATTATTTCCCCAACATTCATATGATTTTTAACTTTTCTCACATTTTGCCCTCTTTTCAGCTTTGGGAGGAAAAGAAGACAATTACACGCTGCAGTCACCAAGTCAGTCAGTGTTGGAGGTAGGCAGACTCAAGCTGATAAATCATCTTAAACATCTATAGTGCAACTAGATGTTTCTTACAGGACAAGAAAATCACTGCTTATTACGTCTAAAATTCGGTTGTTTGCCTGCCATTAGATCAGCTT
>NW_010427473.1:82945-85386 GCF_000710305.1 Buceros rhinoceros silvestris | reverse complement strand
TAGTTCAAAATTTCGGTTTTTTCCCTGCCATTAGATCAGCTTGTGTAGCCTAATTACATACATTGTATTTATACATTGTATTTATACATTGTATTTATACAATGTAATATTATTAAATACATTGTAATTATTCATTGTATAATTACAGCTATACAAGCTCAAAAACCCCCACATTATTTTATTTAAATAAATAAAACAAATAAAATTTGTTTTATTTTTGTATTTTATTTTACAAATAAAATTTTGTACATTTTATTGTACAATTATATTTCCAAACAAAATAACACAATTTATCATTTTTACCATACCTAAGTAGCTCCTTGCTATATTCATATTTTGATTCCAATAATTCAGAGGTGATAAATATATGAGAAATAAATATCTCTGTTCCCAGCTTTGTTGCCTACATCCCTCAATTTGCATTAGTCTGTGTCATCCTATTCACAGTAATTATGACCCTAGGGAGTTTCATGGTAAAACGGGTTCATCTGAAAACAAAGCACTGTGTAAGTGAGATTGGATATAAATATTCACTGTTTACAGGGAAAACTGAGACTATTCCTGTTCAATGATGAAAAATTGTGATTGTGATTTTTTTTTTTTTTTTGTACAGTGCATTTAGTATGAAGAGAGTTGCAATATCAGGTACCATGACTTCAGAGCCATATTATGTCATTCCTTTTCTCTTTGTTTGATGAAGTCTGATTGCATTAAGAGTGTAGGAAGGACTAAAAATATAGGTTGGAGTAAAAGTTCTTCATAGACTGAGCTCCCTGCCATCAAAAGAAACTGTATCATTCAGTCCTTTTGAAGGTTTATCCATTTCCAGCATAAAATGACTTAAGTTCTTGCCCCTGCTCTTCTATGGGAATGTTGTTTAAGAAATTGACTCACATCGTGGTTGAAAAACCTTCTTTTCATTTAAAGCCAAATCTATTCATTAATTTATACATGTTTGTTCTTGGGCCAAAGTTATACTTTACAATAAACAGCTCTTTCCTTTCTCTACTGCTTTTTGATCCTCCTACCTAACCTACTGCAATATGTACGCTAGTAAATGAAACAGAGATGAACCATGGGCTCAAGTACTGTCATGCAATGGTTTCTGGAGTTAAATTTTTAGCACTCAGTTTGGCATGTTTTTAGTCCAGCCAACTGGTTTTCTCCAGGACTGAGCTCAGCCAGAGGAAGAGTGCAAGCCAGGACCCATTTCCAGGAGGCAGTTCCCCCCCATTCTGGAGTAGGGAGGGTTTTGCTCTGTGTATGCAAACTATCCTCTGCCACTTACCCTAGGGCTAGAGAATGGGTCAGGGCCTAAAGCTGTGGTTTGGACTCCATCTTTTAATGCATGCACTAAAAATAGTATTTGCAAATTATATAGGGGAAAAAAAAGGTTTGGTAAAACAGATGTTCTGGAAATGCCCAACCACAGCACCTGTGCAGTAAGTCAGCCTTAATTCTGGGATTTACTCCCTTTTGAGGTTTGGAAATGCCATCAAAGCATTCTATTAACATGAAGAAGGGAAGAGTGCAGAAATGACCTTATGCTGTAGTATTCTCTCCTTGACTAGAAGGTCCTCTGCTTTTGGAGATCACAAAGGGAGCGAGATCTCTCTGAGACAAGAGGTTATAGTGCACTGAGAAACTGTTTGCTCTTGTTATCCCTATGTACTACTGCAGGGAAACACTCAGCTAAAACTTTGAAACTGCTGAAGAAGGGTGGATGGACTTACCAGACAGTGAGTCCAAACCTTTTGCAGGAGACCATGAATTTGCTTTATATATCCGTTTAAAGAAAAAGAGAGAGGAAAGACAGAAAGGTAATGATTTTTCCCCATTTAAAAGGACCTGGTGTGACGAGGATGTTTCCAGTGCAGGTGCGGAGAGAGACCCTGGTCAGAACTGAAGTCCCAAGTAGAATGATGAGAAATGTTTTAAATTAGTCTTGTGTGATAGTTTAAATCCCCTGAACTAACTGTTCAGTTTACTTTAATATGTGTTTACCTTCATAAGAAAATACATTATTAAATTATTTTGCTTTGATTTTCAGTGTCACTAAGATGGCAGTACTAATCCATGCTCAAACCCTGATCTCTGACAGGATAGATCATTGAGAAAGATGAAGATAAGATTTCCCCTCAACTTGCAGTTTTGGAAATAATCCAAAACAAATTGCTGTGACAAATACATAAGCCTGAGTCATTCCTTGGACTGCTTTCCTGTGACATTAACTATTACATTGCACCAATACTGGACATGAAAAAAGCGCCGCCTATATGCTGAAAATATGCTATATTTTCCTGTACATTTTTTCTTAAGATTTTGTAAATAGTAGCAATTTTCATTTAATATATTCAATCTATTAAGTGTCTGCTTTCATTTATGAAGTAGTATGAATTCAAAGTATTGTTTTTAGAAGCCCAGATTCATGTGACAACTCT